>NC_049212.1:43064628-43077128 GCF_013347855.1 Anguilla anguilla
TCAGTGCCTAAAAGAGCCCACTGTAACTACTGACCAGGTGGGTCAGTGCCTAAAAGAGCCCACTGTAACTATTGACCAGGTGGGTCAGTGCTTAAAGGAGCTCACTGACTACGGACCAGGTGGGTCAGTGCTTAAAGGAGCTTACTGTGACTACAGACCAGGTGGGTCAGTGCTTAAAGGAGCTCACTGTGACTACAGACCAGGTGGGCTAGTGCTTAAATGAGCTCACTGACTACAGACCAGGTGGGTCAGTGCTTAAATGAGCTCACTGTAACTACGGACCAGGTGGGTCAGTGCTTAAAGGAGCTCACTGTGACTACAGACCAGGTGGGTCAGTGCTTAAAGGAGCTCACTGACTACGGACCGGGTGGGTCAGTGCTTAAATGAGCTCACTGTAACTACCGACCAGGTGGGTCAGTGCTTAAAGGAGCTCACTGTGACTACAGACCAGGTGGGCCAGTGCTTAAAGGAGCTCACTGTGACTACAGATCAGGTGGGTCAGTGCTTAAAGGAGCTTACTGTGACTACAGACCAGGTGGGTCAGTGCTTAAAGGAGCTCACTGTAACTACCGACCAGGTGGGTCAGTGCTTAAAGGAGCTCACTGTAACTACCGACCAGGTGGGTCAGTGCTTAAAGGAGCTCACTGTGACTACAGACCAGGTGGGTCAGTGCTAAAAGGAGCTTACTGTGACTACAGACCAGGTGGGTCAGGGCTTAAAAGAGCTTACTGCAGGGGTCCTCGATCTTGTCCAGGAAGGGCCGGTGTGGGTGCAGGCTTTTGTTCCAACCAAGCAGTAACACACCTGCTTCTACTAATCAACCCCTTGGAATCTCTGCTAAGCACCTTGATTAGTGGAATCAGGTGTGTAACCGCCCGGTTGGAACAAAAGCCTGCACCCACACCGGCCCTTCCTGGATAAGATTGAGGACCCCTGGCTTACTGTGACTACAGACCAGGTGGGTCAGTGCTTAAAGGAGCTCACTGTGACTACAGACCAGGTGGGTCAGTGCTTAAAGGAGCTTACTGTAACTACTGACCAGGTGGGTCCTGTGGTCAGTGGTTGAAGGTCGTAGGTGAAGGTGATGAGCTGACGGGCCTGTTGAGAGTAGTGGAGCTCAGGTGGTGGTGTATGTGGGATATTACAGGCGGTGGTGTATGTGTAATATTAAAGCTGGTGGTGTATGTGTGGTGTATGTGTAATATTAAAGGTGGTGGTGTATGTGTGGTGTATGTGGAATATTAAAGGTGGTGGTGTATGTGTAATATTAAAGGTGGTGGTGTATGTGTGTTGTATGTGGAATATTACAGGTGGTGCATGTATAATATTACAGGTTGTGGTGTATGTGTAATATTAAAGGTGGTGGTGTATGTGTGTTGTATGTGTAATATTAAAGGTGGTGGTGTATGTGGAATATTACAGGTGGTGGTGTATGTGTAATATTAAAGGTGGTGGTCTATGTGGAATATTACAGGTGGTGGTGTATGTGTAATATTAAAGGTGGTGGTGTATGTGTGGTGTATGTGGAATATTACAGGTGGTGGTGTATGTGTAATATTACAGGTGGTGGTGTATGTGTAATATTAAAGGTGGTGGTGTATGTGGAATATTAAAGGTGGTGGTGTATGTGTGTTGTATGTGTAATATTAAAGGTGGTGGTGTATGTGGAATATTACAGGTGGTGGTGTATGTGTAATATTAAAGGTGGTGGTCTATGTGGAATATTACAGGTGGTGGTGTATGTGTAATATTAAAGGTGGTGGTGTATGTGTGGTGTATGTGGAATATTACAGGTGGTGGTGTATGTGTAATATTACAGGTGGTGGTGTATGTGTAATATTAAAGGTGGTGGTGTATGTGGAATATTAAAGGTGGTGGTGTATGTGGAATATTAAAGGTGGTGGTGTATGTCTAATATTACAGGTGGTGGTGTATGTGGAATATTAATGGTGGTGGTGTATGTGTAATATTACAGGTGGTGTATGTGTAATATTACAGGTGGTGGTGTTTGTGTGGTGTATGTGGAATATTACAGGTGGTGGTGTATGTGTAATATTACAGGTGGTGGTGTATGTGTGGTGTATGTGTAATATTACAGGTGGTGGTGTATGTGTGGTGTATGTGGAATATTAAAGGTGGTGGTGTGTGTGTAATATTACAGGTGGTGGTGTATGTGGAATATTACAGGTTGTGGTGTATGTGTGGTGTATGTGGAATATTAAAGGTGGTGGTGTATGTGTAATATTACAGGTGGTGGTGTATGTGTGGTGTATGTGGAATATTACAGGTGGTGGTGTATGTGTAATATTACAGGTGGTGGTGTATGTGTGGTGTATGTGTAATATTACAGGTGGTGGTGTATGTGTGGTGTATGTGGAATATTAAAGGTGGTGGTGTGTGTGTAATATTACAGGTGGTGGTGTATGTGGAATATTACAGGTGGTGGTGTATGTGTGTTGTATGTGTAATATTAAAGGTGGTGGTGTATGTGGAATATTACAGGTGGTGGTGTATGTGTGGTGTATGTGTAATATTACAGGTGGTGGTGTATGTGTAATATTAAAGGTGGTGGTGTATGTGGAATATTACAGGTGGTGGTGTATGTGTGGTGTATGTGGAATATTAAAGGTGGTGGTGTATGTGTAATATTACAGGTGGTGGTGTATGTGTGGTGTATGTGTAATATTACAGGTGGTGGTGTATGTGTAATATTACAGGTGGTGGTGTATGTGTAATACAGGTGGTGGTGTATGTGTAATATTACAGGTGGTGGTGTATGTGTGCTGTATGTGTAATATTACAGGTGGTGGTGTATGTAGAATATTAAACTCTTTGTTCATTCTGCCTGTTCCAGCTCACAGGGAGAAATTAATAAATGCACATATTTATGGTTGTCTGCATGGATTTTGAGACATCCCTTTTGACATGTACAGTCAAGCCTTTTTCCTGTTTTAATTTGTGTATTATTATTATTTGAAGGAAAGTACCCATGTTTGTCTGCTTTACCCCTGTCACTCTGGTTTCTGTTTTAACACAGAAACAAAACCCTGACGGGACAGTTCTTGTAAACGTTGTGGGGTTTTTATGGATTTTTTTTTTGTTCGTGTTGAGCTGGTGATTCACTGCAGAAAACCACCAACCATTTTCCATTCTCCCCGCTCCCCCCTCGTCTGTTTGGGGGTCTTGCGGTTTGGAGGGGAACCTGTCTCCACAGCAACGCAATCCCATGCAAGCCGGTTGTGTTCCGATGACAGTTTGGTTCTCAGAGAAGGTTGGAATAGGTCACAGGCCCACTCATGTCCGAATCTGAGAGATAAGGAGGTATAACAGGCTGTCTCAGGCCACTGTTGCACAGACATACATCTGAATATGACCTTCCTTAACCCACACGGCCATTTTAGCATTTCAAAAATGAAATTCATTTGACCTTGTGCATGTTTCAAATCTCAACACAAAACCTCAAAATGTTGCATGTAGCTCTAAATACCCTTTTCATTTATTTTGTGCCCCAGACATCCTAATAACATATATAACAATACAATAACTATTTTCTAAGTTACCTTATCACATCTTTCAATTGTTTGCACCTGTTTTTGCCCAATCACTTAATTCTGAGACTCCTCACTGGTAGCTGCTCTGACTGTAATAATGTGAGCTGAGTGTGTGAAATGCTGTCGTGAGAGGCGAAGCGTGTGTCCTACCCAGCGGCGACAACGCTGTGATCTCTTCGGTTTCATTTCCCTGCTTAAAAAGAGGAAAGCAGGCGAAGGGGTCCTCAAACTGGGAACAGGGGCCCATGCGCCCAGCCTCTACACTTCCCCTCTGTGCACAGCACTACAGATCTTAATGTGTGTACACTGTTGCTATTGGAAACCGTGACCAACAGAGGAAGCCCATGATGGCTTTTTAACTCCGCTGCACATGTAGCAAGCTTTACTGGGCGAATACATCACTCCAACACCTTAACTGTTATTCATAGCTTTGCGTGTATGTTCGGTTGACTGGTTCATCTGTCTGTATTTTCATTCCACCTATTTTATTAAGTAGTCGTTTATTTTATTAATGTGCTCTTGTACTGCCTGTTCTGTTAACTGGATAATGTGTGTCTAATGTGTTTGTCAGTTTCTACGAGAGCTTTTGTGTTTGAAAAATCTCTTTTGCTGATTGGTAGTATTGTGTTTGATGAATTCCCTCATATCTGTTTCTGATTGGATGTCTTTCAGTTGTGTTTTTCCTTTGTATGTAATGTTCCCTTTTTGATTGGCTTATGTCCAGATCTCTCATGAGCTGACTGGTTTATGTCAGGAGTTTTCATGTGCTGATTGGTCTGTGTCAAGATTTCTTACAAATTGATTGGTTTTTTAGGATCTCTCACAAGATGATTGGTCTGTCAGGATCTCTCACGTGCTGATTGGTTTTGTCAGGATCTCTCACATGCTGATTGGCTTGTGTCAGGATCTCTCACCTGCTGATTGGCTTGTGTCAGGACCTCTCACCTGCTGATTGGCTTGTGTATTACTCAGCTACTGGCTGAACTGTGTTATAATTTGTGAATTGCTGACTGTTGTATATTGTTCAGTCTAACTTTTTGAACTTTGGCTTTGTTGAGTGATGTTCAGGAGGTGGTGTCTGGTTTGTTTTTGGCTGTGTCTCTGGTTTGATTGGCTGATGTTCGGGTTTGATTGGCTGATATTGCCCTGGTTTGATTGGATGATGTTGTTCTGGTTTGATTGGCTGATGTTTTTCTGGTTTGATTTGCTGATGTTGTTCTGGGTTGATTGGCTGACGGCCTGATTTGATTGGCTGATGTTGTCCTGTTTGATTGGCTGATGTTGTTCTGGTTTGATTAGCTCATGTTGCTCTGGTCTGATTGGCTGATGTTGTTGTCCTGGTTTGATTAGCTGATGTTGTCCTGTTTGGTTGGCTGATGGCCTGGTTTGATTAGCTGATGTTGTCCTGGTTTGATTGGCTGATGTTATTCTGGTTTGATTAGCTCATGTTGCTGTGGGATGATTGGCTCATGTTATCCTGGTTTGATTGGCTGATGTTGTTCTGGTTTGATTGGCTGATGGCCTGGTTTGATTAGCTCATGTTGTTCTGGTTTGATTGGCTAATGTTGTCCTGGTTTGATTGGCTGATGGCCTGGTTTGGTTAGCTGATGTTGTCCTGGTTTGATTGGCTGATGTTATTCTGGTTTGATTAGCTCATGTTGCTGTGGGCTGATTGGCTCATGTTATCCTGGTCTGATTGGCTGATGTTGTTCTGGTTTGATTGGCTGATGGCCTGGTCTGATTGGCTGATGTTGTCCTGGTTTGATTGGCTGATGTTATTCTGGTTTGATTAGCTCATGTTGCTGTGGGCTGATTGGCTCATGTTATCCTGGTTTGATTGGCTGATGTTGTTCTGGTTTGATTGGCTGATGGCCTGGTCTGATTGGCTGATGTTGTCCTGGTTTGATTGGTTGACCCGTGTCTCTGTCTTACAGCAGGAGAAGCCCAAGCAGATCGACCCTCTGGACTATGAGGCGGTGGTTTCTGAGCTGGACGCTGAGCTGAAGGAAGACCCCCTACGGGACCTGCTCCTCTTTCCTGACGATGACTTCACAGTACGTACAGTTAGAGTGTGTGCGTGCGTGCACGAGTGTGTGTGCGTACGTATGTGCATGTGTGTGTGTGTGTGTGTGTGTGTGTGAGAAAGAGATTTACTGCAGCACACCCAAACCTGCTCATTTCAGTGTGCAGTACTGTGGTGCACCCAAACCTGCTCATTTCAGTGTGCAGTACTGCGGTGCACCCAAACCTGCTCATTTCAGTGTGCAGTACTGCAGCGTACCCAAACCTGCTCATTTCAGTGTGCAGTACTGTGGTGCACCCAAACCTGCTCATTTCAGAGTGCAGTACTGTGGTGCACCCAAACCTGCTCATTTCAGTGTGCAGTACTGCGGTGCACCCAAACCTGCTCTTTTCAGTGTGCAGTACTGTGGTGCACCCAAACCTGCTCTTTTCAGTGTGCAGTACTGCGGTGCACCCAAACCTGCTCATTTCAGTGTGCAGTACTGCGGTGCACCCAAACCTGCTCATTTCAGTGTGCAGTACTGCGGTGCACCCAAACCTGCTCATTTCAGTGTGCAGTACTGCGGTGCACCCAAACCATTTCCCTTTGAGACTCGATGCTCTGATCTTGTTGTCTGACAGACCTGCATTAACCTGCCTGCCCCTCAGCCTTCAGCCTTCAGCCTGCAGTGAGGGGGTTCAGTAGTGAGGGTTGGCCCAGGGCAGCAGTGCTGCGTTATTTAAGGATGCATATGTGTCCACATCCTGCCCCTCGGGCCGTACGCTGAGCGCGAACACGCTCGCCTCGGACGGCCTTCTTTGTTTCTGTTTCTGTTTCTGAGTCCACAGCTCACAGAAAATGCGGTGGGAATGCATGCAGGTAACATGCAGCGCGGCGTGTTTCTCTGTGCCGTGCCTGCAGTGTGGCCATGCAGAGCGCTTCTGAGGTTCCGACATGCATTTAGAGTGCAGCAGGGTCGCATGTGTGCAGCAGGGTCGCATGTGTTCAGCAGGGTCGCATGTGTGCAGCAGGGTCACATGTGTGCAGCAGTGTCGCATGTGTGCAGCAGTGTCGCATTTGTGCAGCAGTGTTGCATGTGTGCAGCAGGGTCGCATGTGTGCAGCAGTGTTGCATGTGTGCAGCAGAGTCATGCGTGCAGCAGAGTGGCATGTGTGCAGCAAGTCATGCGTGCAGCACAGTTGCATGTGTACAGCAGGCTGTGCTGCTCCTGGTCGGTCTGAAAGAGGATGTGGTTCACTCACGGCATCTACTTTTAGGCAGAGGCCTAGTGAGGGGAAACTGCTCTGGCCCTAAACCTGAGCACGTGCTGCAGGAGCGTTTCTCTCCTGCAGCGCTGAGTGTTTCTCTCCTACAGTGCTGAGTGTTTCTCTCCTGCAGTGCTGAGTGTTTCTCTCCTGCAGTGCTGAGTGTTTCTCTCCTGCAGTGCTGAGTGTTTCTCTCCTACAGTGCTGAGTGTTTCTCTCCTGCAGTGGTGAGTGTTTCTCTCCTGCAGTGCTGAGCGTTTCTCTCCTGCAGCGCTGAGCATTTCTCTCCTACAGTGCTGAGTGTTTTTCTCCTGCAGTGCTGAGTGTTTCTCTCCTGCAGTGCTGAGTGTTTCTCTCCTACAGTGCTGAGTGTTTCTCTCCTGCAGTGGTGAGTGTTTCTCTCCTGCAGTGCTGAGCGTTTCTCTCCTGCAGCGCTGAGCATTTCTCTCCTACAGTGCTGAGTGTTTTTCTCCTGCAGCGCTGAGTGTTTCTCTCCTACAGTGCTGAGTGTTTCTCTCCTGCAGTGCTGAGTGTTTCTCTCCTGCAGTGCTGAGTGTTTCTCTCCTATAGTGCTGAGCGTTTCTCCTGCAGTGCTGAGCTTTTCTCCTGCAGCGCTGAGTGTTTCTCTCCAACAGTGCTGAGCGTTTCTCTCCTGCAGTGCTGAGTGTTTCTCTCCTACAGTGCTGAGTGTTTCTCTCCTGCAGTGCTGAGTGTTTCTCTCCTGCAGTGCTGAGTGTTTCTCTCCTGCAGTGCTGAGTGTTTCTCTCCTACAGTGCTGAGTGTTTCTCTCCTGCAGTGGTGAGTGTTTCTCTCCTGCAGTGCTGAGCGTTTCTCTCCTGCAGCGCTGAGCATTTCTCTCCTACAGTGCTGAGTGTTTTTCTCCTGCAGTGCTGAGTGTTTCTCTCCTGCAGTGCTGAGTGTTTCTCTCCTACAGTGCTGAGTGTTTCTCTCCTGCAGTGGTGAGTGTTTCTCTCCTGCAGTGCTGAGCGTTTCTCTCCTGCAGCGCTGAGCATTTCTCTCCTACAGTGCTGAGTGTTTTTCTCCTGCAGCGCTGAGTGTTTCTCTCCTACAGTGCTGAGTGTTTCTCTCCTGCAGTGCTGAGTGTTTCTCTCCTGCAGTGCTGAGTGTTTCTCTCCTATAGTGCTGAGCGTTTCTCCTGCAGTGCTGAGCTTTTCTCCTGCAGCGCTGAGTGTTTCTCTCCAACAGTGCTGAGCGTTTCTCTCCTGCAGTGCTGAGTGTTTCTCCTGCAGAGCTGAGTGTTTCTCTCCTACAGTGCTGAGCGTTTCTCTCCTACAGTGCTGAGCGTTTCTCTCCTACAGTGCTGAGCGTTTCTCTCCTGCAGCGCTGAGTGTTTCTCTCCTACAGTGCTGAGTGTTTCTCTCCTACAGTGCTGAGCGTTTCTCTCCTGCAGCGCTGAGCGTTTCTCTCCTACAGTGCTGAGTGTTTCTCTCCTGCAGCATTGAGTAGGGCGTGGCGAGTGGGGGGAAGGGCGTAGCAATTTGGGGGAAGGGTGTGGCGAGTGGGGGGGAAGGGTGTAGTGAGTCGAGGGAAGGGCGTGGCGAGTGGGGGGGAAAGGCATGGCGAGTGGGGGGAAGGGTGTAGTGAGTCGGGGGAAGGGTGTGGCAAGTTAGGGGAAGGGCGTGGCGAATGAGGAGAAGGGTTTAGTGAGTCGGGGGAAGGGCGTGGCGAGTGGGGGGGGAAAGGCATGGCGAGTGGGGGAAGGGTGTAGTGAGTCGGGGGAAGGGTGTGGCAAGTTAGGGGAAGGGCGTGGTGAGTGAGGGGAAGGGTTTAGTGAGTCGGGGGAAGGGTGTGGCGAGTGGGGGGAAGGGCGTGGCGAGTGGGGGGAAGGGTGTGGCGAGTGGGGGGAAGGGTGTGGCGAGTTAGGGGAAGTGCGTGGTGAGTGAGGGGAAGGGTGTAGTGAGTCGAGGGAAGGGCGTGGCGAGTGAAAATACACACACACAAACACACACACAGGCCTTCCCTGTGTTTTGAAACTAAATTTGCTTCAGTATCACCAGACAGGACGAAAGAAAGTATACAGAAATTTACACTGAAGTACTTCCATTACGCTCAGACTTTTTTTTTCTTTAACCTCAGATATTTAGCCTGTAGCAGCTTCCTTAGTGAGCTAATGTTCTCATAAAATCTCGTCTGAAATAAAGTTGCTTTAATTAGTTGTTTTAATTACCCTCGGAAGATTGCTGAGTTTATGTATAATGCATGGCTGTGTCAGAAATGGCCGTGTTTAATTTGTTCTGTCTCAGGAGGTTTCAGAGCACTGGATTAAATTACTCTAATTAGAACTCTTATTTGCAAATGCACATTACGTTATGCAATAACATTTTTTCCTTTATTCTCAGAATTTTAAACATCCTGCTGAGGAGAATTTAAACCTAGTCAAGTTGCAAATTGAACTGTCTTTATTGATGCAGTTACAAAGACATCGCTGCTGCTTGTTTTCTGATACCAGAGATTAAGTCAATTTGCTGCTGCTCCTGTGTATTAATAATGATGCAATGAGACACAGACACACACGCACACACACGCATGCAGACACACACACACACACACACACACACACACACACAGACACACACACACCCTCTCAGACACACACACACATGCACGCACACACACACACACACACACTCACACATACACACGCATGCGCACACACACACACCCTCTCAGACACAGACACACACACACACATACACACCCCCTCTCAGACACACACACACACATGCACACACACACCCTCTCAGACACGCACACACACACACACACACACACACCCTCTCAGACACGCACACACACACACACTTCCTCTGCTTCTTCCTCCTCCTCCTCAGCCTGTTTCTCACGTGTCTGTCCTCGCTCACAGGTGATTACTGTACCTGTGGAGAGGCGGACGCTGCTGTCCACGGTGCCGGATGGAGCAGAACTGGCAGAGTGTCTGCTGGTCAGACAGGTGAGTCTGTCTAACAGGTGAGCTACAGGTAGAGCTCCTCAGTGTGTGTAACAGGTGAGCTGCAGGCAGAGCTCCTCAGTGTGTGTAACAGGTGAGCTACAGGTAGAGCTCCTCAGTGTGTCTAACAGGTGGGCTACAGGTAGAGCTGCTCAGTGTGTGTAACAGGTGAGCTACAGGTAGAGCTGCTCAGTGTGTCTAACAGGTGGGCTACAGGTAGAGCCGCTCAGTGTGTCTAACAGGTGAGCTACAGGTAGAGCTCCTCAGTGTGTGTAACAGGTGAGCTACAGGTAGAGCTCCTCAGTGTGTCTAACAGGTGGGCTACAGGTAGAGCTGCTCAGTGTGTGTAACAGGTGAGCTACAGGTAGAGCTCCTCAGTGTGTGTAACAGGTGAGCTACAGGTAGAGCTCCTCAGTGTGTCTAACAGGTGGGCTACAGGTAGAGCTGCTCAGTGTGTGTAACAGGTGAGCTACAGGTAGAGCTGCTCAGTGTATCTAACAGGTGGGCTACAGGTAGAGCTGCTCAGTGTGTCTAACAGGTGAGCTACAGGTAGGACAGTTTGGTTTAAAATAGGAATAATAAAGGAGAGAATAGGTAAGCTGCAGGTAATTGTAATAGTGTGTGTGTGTGTAGTTAATGCTGCAGGTGAGTAGTAGTATTATAATCGGGGGGGGGGGGCTGGTGTGCTTGTGAGGGGCGGAGTATGTGTGAATATGTGGGGTCTCTGGACCAAAAGCTCATCCAGCTCTTTTAGTGCTTTGGTTAATATCCCCATTAATTCAGTAACGGCACGATCAATCTGTCTGGAGTCTGGAGGAGCACCAGATTCATAGGTGAAGATTGATTATTAATGGCTGTTTTACAGCAGACGGCTTACATGTTTTGTAAGGGATGCGTGAAAGAGGTTTCTTTGGTGTGTGTTGAAATCGCCATGGCAGCGTTGCCGGAGGGGAGCTGTGCGTAATGGGTGTGTCACAGATTAGGCAGAGAGAGGGGAGGGAGGGGACCTGGCTGACTCAGTCAGCAGAGTCAGTACCTGCATCACAACTGCCTACAACATGCACTTGGTACAGCTTAGCCTAGCCTAGCCTAGCCTATCCTAGCTTACCCTCGCCTAGCCTAGCTTATCCTAGCTTACCCTAGCCTAGCCTGTCCTAGCTTACCCTAGCCTAGCCTATCATAGCTTACCCTCGCCTAGCCTAGCTTACCCTAGCCTAGCCTAGCCTATCCTAGCTTACCCTAGCCTAGCCTGTCATTATCCTGTACTTTTAGCACATATATTTGCCTTTAAATGTGCAGTAGAAGCAGATCCGTTGCCAGGCAGTCTAATGTAACAGCTGACATTGGATTAATATCAATCGTCTGTTTCATGTGTCCTTCAGGCCTGCAAGTATTACAACTCCCCGCAGCACCTGGTCCAATATAAATATGAGGAGTACGCCGCGGATTACCGCCTACTGCCCAGGTACTTTCTCCCTCTGATACCTGCAGTCTTGTGGGGGGGGAAGGGGGGCTAACAGCAGCATGGTGGGGGGGGGGAGGGGGGGCTAACAGCAGTATGGTGGCGGGGGAGGGGGGGAGGGGGGCTAACAGCAGCATGGTGGGAGGGGGAGGGGGGCTAACAGCAGTCTGGTGGGGGGGGAGGAGGGGGGGAGGGGGGCTAACAGCAGCATGGTGGGGGGGGAGGGGGGGCTAACAGCAGTCTGGTGGGGGGGGGGGGAGGGGGTGCTAACAGCAGCATGGTGGGGGGGGGGGGGGAGGGGGGCTAACAGCAGTCTGGTGGGGGGGGGGGGGCTAACAGCAGCATGGTGGGGGGGGGGGGGGCTAACAGCAGACTGGTGGGGGGGGGGGGGCTAACAGCAGCATGGTGGGGGGGGGGGGGAGGGGGGGGCTAACAGCAGTCTGGTGGGGGGGGGTGTTAAATGCATTTGGGACAGGGTAGTGCTGCAGCACCTGACCCAGATCATATATAACAGGCAGAAAGATGCTTGTCTCAGCAGGATACAGAGGGGTGTCCCATTTAAAGAGTAACTGCCAGACAGGTACGGAGGGGTGTCCCATTTAAAGAGTAACTGCAAGACAGGTACGGAGGGGTGTCCCATTTAAAGAAGGTGTTTCGTGCAGAGTACAGAGAGGGGGTGGGGGAGGGTGTCCTCTTTGGCTAAAAGTGTTTGCTGGGACTGCAGCTACGAAGTTGCCATTGTTTCTTTTCACAAAGAAACCAGAGAGAGCTGTCCTCCAGTCATCAGGCAGCATGCACAGACCGCAGTGTGGGTCCTCCAATCATCAGGCAGCATGCACAGACCGCAGTGTGGGTCCTCCAATCATCAGGCAGCATGCACAGACCGCAGTGTGGGAGCCGTTGAGAGTGTGGACGTGTGGGTCGGGTTTCGCATGCTCACTGATCAGCCAATCCCCAGCATGCGTGGGCGCCTCACGCATCCGTCAGCCGCTGGGGCTGAGTGAGGCCCCGGGCCTGGGGCGTCCGTGGAGATGGCCTGAGTGAAAAGAGAGGTCCCCTCTGATAGACAGGGTCCTTAAAGGGCAGTGGGGGGCAGGATGCCCGGCTCAGACAAAGAGGCGCTGCTGGAATGGGAGCTGGGGGGAGGGGGGCGGTGCATGGGGGTACAGGGGGCAGTGGAGGGGGGGGTGGGGGCAGGGTGCTCCTTTTGTGCCTCGCTGTCAGAGAACGACATCGCAGAGTGAAGGGCTGC
>NC_049212.1:43082128-43084628 GCF_013347855.1 Anguilla anguilla
GAGGTTCATGATCTCCTGTCGAACCCTGAAGCTGACCCTGCAGGGCTGCGTGTGCGAGACAGAGAACGGGCCCATCACAAACGTGAGCTCCATCCTTTCATTCCTCCATCTTCCCATCCCTCCATCCTTTCATTCCTCCATCTTCTCATCCCTCCGTCCTTTCAATCCTCCATCTTCCCATCCCTCCATCCTTTCATTCCTCCATCTTCTCATCCCTCCGTCCTTTCAATCCTCCATCTTCCCATCCCTCCATCCTTTCATTCCTCCATCTTCTTATCCCTCCATCCTTTCAATCGTCCATCTTCTCATCCCTCCATCCTTTCATTTCTCCTTCTTCTCATCCCTCCATCCTTTCAATCCTCAATCCTTTCTCATCCCTCCATCCTTTCAATCCTCCATCTTCTCATCCCTCATCCTTTCATATTCCTCCATCTTCTCATACCTCCAACCTTCAATTTCTCCATCTTCTATCTCTCCATCCTTCCATTTCTCATCTTCTCAATCTCTCATCCTTCCATTTCTTCCATCATTTAATTCCTCCATTCTTCTGACCCACAGGGGGCAGTGTGTGTGCTGTAGGTCCTGGTTCTGACCACAGGGGGGCAGTGTGTGTGCTGTAAGCCCGGTTCTGACCCACAGGGGCAGTGTGTTTGCTGTAAGCCTGGTTCTGGCCCACAGGGGGGAGTGTGTGTGCTGTAAGCCTGGTTCTGGCCCACAGGGGGCAGTGTGTGTGCTGTAAGCCTGGTTCTGACCCACAGGGGGCAGTATGTGTGCTGTAGGTCTGGTTCTGACCCACAGGGGGCAGTGTGTGTGCTGTAGGTCTGGTTCTGACCCACAGGGGGCAGTGTGTGTGCTGTAGGTCTGGTTCTGACCCACAGGGGGCAGTATGTGTGCTGTAGGTCTGGTTCTGACCCACAGGGGGCAGTGTTGTGCTCTAGGTCTGGTTCTGACCCACAGGGGGCAGTATGTGTGCTGTAAGCCTGTTTCTGACCCACAGGGGCAGTATGTGCTGTAGGTCTGGTTCTGACCCTATTGCTGTTGTGCAGATCGAGCCTTCTTCGTTACGCTGGCTCTGTTCGACGTGCGGGACGGCCGGAAGGTCTCGGCCGATTTCCACGTGGATCTGAACCATGAGGCCGTGCGGCAGATGCTGGGCGGGGCTGGGGGCCCGGGGACCCCGCAGGAGAACGGCCTCTGCTCACCTGCAGAAAAGACACCCGGAGACTGCCAGCTGCCCCCACAACCGGACACCTGGCTGCAATTCCCCAAACAGTAGCCTTACCGGCGTGTCCCCAGTGTGTCCCAGTGTGTCCCCAGTGTGTCCCCAGTGTGTCCCCAGTGTGTCCCCAGTGTGTCCCCAGTGTGTCCCCAGTGTGTCCCGAATGTGTCCCCAGTGTGTCCCGATTGTGTCCCCAGTGTGTCCCAGTGTGTCCCCAGTGTGTCCCCAGTGTGTCCCCAGTGTGTCCCGAATGTGTCCCCAGTGTGTCCCAGTGTGTCCCCAGTGTGTCCCCAGTGTGTCCCCAGTGTGTCCCCAGTGTGTCCCCAGTGTGTCCCCAGTGTGTCCCAGTGTGAAATGAGGAGAAAGAACCATTACATTCTTGTGTGTGTGTGTGTGTGTGTGTGTGTGTGTGTGTTGTGATCAGAGGCCATCTTCTCGGTGACTAACCCACACCCGGAACGTTGTGCTGGCTGCCCGGGTTGAGAGGTGGCTGATGGGAAATATCGCCAGTGGGGCGGAGCCTTATATCAAGAACATCGACTCCAGGCAAGGTAACATTTTATATTAACACTGTTCCACTGACACTGACTCCAGCAAAGTAAACACTCTGTATTTAACACTGTTCCACTGACCCAAAAAAAAAAACTGACGCCAGCAAAGTAACACTCTGTATTTAACACTGTTCCACTGACACTGACCCCAGCAAAGTAACACTCTGTATGTAACACTGTTCCACTGACACTGACTCCAGCAAGGAGAGCACCTTCGGGTAGTACAATCTAGAATTTATTTTTTCTCTTTCTTATTATTAAATCACTGGTGTCCAGTGTGTTTCCAGAAATGCCTGGGAACTTTCCTGTAAATTCTCCCTGTTTTGGTGTCCTAAATCATAAAGGAGCCAGGTGGTTTTGACATTATTTTTTTGGCAAAGCATCAAAACTACCTCCGTCTCATGCTCAAATTGATAGATCTGGTATTTTAAGACCGAGTGCATCCCCAGACACAGCCAGTCCGCTAGCGCCAGAATTATGACACAGTTGTGATTTAAGCCTTTGAATCATGCAGGTCAAGAAGAATTTATTTTAAGCCCTGACACTTAGAATATTAATGCAGCAGAATTTAATGCACTGTTTTGTCTGTTTCCCAAAAAATGTTTAGACTGTTCAGAAAATAGTGAAATCCAACAAGCAGTTCTGTAGCAAACTGGGGAAATACCGGATGCCTTTTGCCTGGTGTGTGAGGTGAGTCTTGGGTGCTTGTTTCTGTGCGTCTTATAGTCTC
>NC_049212.1:43089628-43094628 GCF_013347855.1 Anguilla anguilla
CAGTCACAGCCGTACTCAGTCACAGTCGTACTCAGTCACAGCCGTACTCATCACAGCCGTACTCAGTCACAGCTGTACTCACAGCAGCAGCCGTACTCAGTCACAGTCGTACTCAGTCACAGCCGTACTCAGTCACAGTCGTACTCAGTCACAGCCGTACTCAGTCACAGCTGTACTCAGTCACAGCCGTACTCATCACAGCCGTACTCAGTCACAGCCGTACTCAGTCACAGCCGTACTCAGTCACAGCTGTACTCAGTCACAGCCGTACTCAGTCACAGCCGTACTCATCACAGCCGTACTCAGTCACAGCCGTACTCATCACAGCCGTACTCAGTCACAGCCGTACTCAGTCACAGCTGTACTCACAGCAGCAGCCGTACTCAGTCACAGCTGTACTCATCACAGCTGTACTCACAGCAGCAGCCATACTCAGTCACAGCTGTACTCACAGCAGCAGCCGTACTCAGTCACAGCTGTACTCAGTCACAGCCGTACTCAGTCACAGTCGTACTCAGTCACAGCCGTACTCAGTCACAGCCGTACTCATCACAGCCGTACTCATCACAGCCGTACCCATCACAGCCGTACTCAGTCACAGCCGTACTCAGTCACAGTCGTACTCACAGCAGCCGTACTCAGTCATTACATTACATTACAGGCATTTAGCAGACGCTCTTATCCAGAGCGACTTACACAACTTTCACATAGCATTTTACATTGTATCCATTTATACAGCTGGATATATACTGAAGCAATGCAGGTTAAGTACCTTGCTCAAGGGTACAACGGAAGTGTCCCACCCGGGAATCGAACCTGCGACCTTTCAGTTACAAGCCCAGCTCCTTACCCACTGTGCTACACTCCGTCCTAGTCCTCCGTCCTGAGTCACAGTCGTACTCAGTCACAGCTGTACTCATCACAGCCGTACTCAGTCACAGCTGTACTCATCACAGCCGTACTCAGTCACAGCTGTACTCAGTCACAGCCGTACTCAGTCACAGCTGTACTCATCACAGCTGTACTCATCACAGCCGTACTCATCACAGCCGTACTCATCACAGCCGTACTCAGTCACAGCCGTACTCAGTCACAGTCGTACTCATCACAGCCGTACTCAGTCACAGCCGTACTCAGTCACAGCCGTACTCAGTCACAGCCGTACTCATCACAGTCGTACTGAGTCACAGCCGTACTCAGTCACAGCCGTACTCAGTCACAGCCGTACTCAGTCACAGTCGTACTCAGTCACAGCTGTACTCATCACAGCCGTACTCAGTCACAGCCGTACTCATCACAGCCGTACTCAGTCACAGCTGTACTCACAGCAGCAGCCGTACTCAGTCACTGTCGTACTCAGTCACAGCCGTACTCAGTCACAGCCGTATTCAGTCACAGCCGTACTCAGTCACAGCTGTACTCATCACAGCCGTACTCAGTCACAGCTGTACTCAGTCACAGCTGTACTCATCACAGCCGTACTCAGTCACAGCTGTACTCATCACAGCTGTACTCAGTCACAACCGTACTCAGTCACAGTCGTACTCAGTCAGTCGTACTCAGTCACAGCCGTACTCAGTCAGCCGTACTCAGTCACAGCCGTACTCAGTCACAGCTGTACTCATCACAGCCGTACTCAGTCACAGCCGTACTCATCACAGCCGTACTCAGTCACAGCTGTACTCACAGCAGCAGCCGTACTCAGTCACAGTCGTACTCAGTCACAGTCGTACTCAGTCAGTCGTACTCAGTCACAGTCGTACTCAGTCACAGTCGTACTCAGTCACAGCTGTACTCAGTCACAGTCATTCTTACAGTCACCTGCTATACTCAGTCACAGTCGTTCTTACAGTCACCTGCCGTACTCAGTCACAGTCGTACTCAGTCACAGTCGTACACAGTCAGTCGTACTCAGTCACAGTCGTACTCAGTCACAGTCGTACACAGTCACAGTCGTACTCAGTCACAGTCGTACACAGTCACACTCAGTCAGTCGTACTCAGTCACAGTCGTACTCAGTCACAGCCATACTCACAGCAGCCATAGTCATTGCAGGTGCAGCATGTGTACAGATGGGTGTTTTACTGAAGCAGTTCAGGCTGAGTAGGTTTTTGAGCAGCACAAGGGCGCTGCCCAACCTGGGAGGTAAACCTCCAACCCCTCAGCTCCTAATTCCAGAACACCTATGTGGCACTGTCCCGCCTCTTTCTGTGTGTCCCGGGACAGTGGGGTATGCCTGGCTCCCCCTGCTGAAGGAGGGGCGCTTGGCCTCTCAGGAGTTCAACATCCCTGTGTCCAGCGTCCTGCCCCAGGGGTACCTGCTCACCAAGGAGCCCGGAGCAGGGAAGGTGAGTCTGCTGCCCTCTCTGGAAAAGAGCTGTCTGTGTGTCTCTGAGCCTCAGTCCTGACTGCCTGTCTGTCTGTCTGTCTGCCTGCCTGTCCATCTGTCAGTCTGTCTGTCTATCTGTCTGTATGTTTGTCTGTCTGTCTGTCTGACCAGCTGTCTGCCTGCCTGTCTCATCTGTCTGTCTGTCTGCTTTTCTGTCTCTGTCTGTCTCTGTCTGCCTGCCTGCCTGTCTGTCTGTCTGACTGACTGTCTGTCTCTGTCTGTCTCTGTCTGTCTCTGTCTGTCTGTCTGTCTCTGCCTGCCTGCCTGTCTGTCTGTCTGTCTGTCTGCCTATCTGCCTATCTGTCTGTCTGTCTGCCTGCCTGTCTGACTGCCTGTCTGACTGCCTGTCTCATCTGTCTGTCTGTCTGTCTGTTTGCAGAACGGAACAGACCTGAAGTGGGTGGATGGTGGAAAGGCCATATTTAAGGTGGCTACACACGTCCTGTCCACAGTCTACACTCAGGTGGGTGACAGGTGTTTGTGTGTGAGATTTTGAGAGAGTGTGTGTGTGAGTGTGTGAGCGTGCGTGTGTGTGTTGTGGTCACCTTCACTGGGTGCTCTGTGACTGACTCCCCATCTCCCTCTCCTGTCCTCCCTCTGTTCTCTCTTCTTTTCCCCCCTCTCCTGTCCTTCCTGCAGGACCCCCACCTGAACCGCTTCTTCCAGGAGTGTCAGAAAGGAGAGCTGGATCTGTCAATGCCGACGACTTCAAACTTCCTCACCAGCCTGAAGGTCAGAGGAGCCAGCACAATGCATGCTGGGTAGAAAATGGGTTTCATGAGCAGCATGACCTGCAAGTCAACAAAATAAATTTGTTTCCCATTTTGAAAAATATTAAGACTTTCAAATACAGTATGTTGAGGAACATGTTCCTTTTATTAGATTTCCTTAATATCGGTACTGAAAGTTTAAGCATTTAAATGTCGAAAGTCTGGATTTAATTACAAAGATTGCGTAATTTTCATTTTACTGGGATCCTGTTTATTCTGTTTTTGGCTGTGGTGTGTCAGTGTGTGTTTGTGGCAGTGGTGTGTCAGTGTGTTATTGAGCGCTGTGTAAAGTGTGTCTTTGTGGCTGTGGTGTGTCAGTGTGTGTTTGTGGCAGTGGTGTGTCAGTGTGTGTTTTTGGCTGTGGTGTGTCTGTGTGTGTTTGTGGCTGTGGTGTGTCAGTGTGTGTTTGTGGCAGTGGTGTGTCAGTGTGTTATTGAGCGCTATGTAAAGTGTGTGTTTTTGGCTGTGGTGTGTCAGTGTGTGTTTGTGGCAGTGGTGTGTCAGTGTGTTATTGAGCGCTATGTAAAGTGTGTGTTTTTGGCTGTGGTGTGTCAGTGTGTGTTTGTGGCAGTGGTGTGTCAGTGTGTTATTGAGCGCTATGTAAAGTGTGTGTTTGTGGCTGTGGTGTGTCTGTGTGTGTTTGTGGCTGTGGTGTGTCAGTGTGTGTTTGTGGCAGTGGTGTGTCAGTGTGTGTTTGTGGCAGTGGTGTGTCAGTGTGTTATTGAGCGCTGTGTAAAGTGTGTGTTTGTGGCAGTGGTGTGTCAGTGTGTTTTTGAGCGCTGTGTAAAGTGTGTGTTTTTGTGGCAGTGGTGTGTCAGTGTGTGTTTGTGGCAGTGGTGTGTCAGTGTGTTTGTGGCTGTGGTGTGTCAGTGTGTGTTTGTGGCAGTGGTGTGTCAGTGTGTGCTTGTGGCAGTGGTGTGTCAGTGTGTGTTTTTGGCTGTGGTGTGTCAGTGTGTGTTTGTGGCAGTGGTGTGTCAGTGTGTGTTTGTGGCAGTGGTGTGTCAGTGTGTTATTGAGCGCTGTGTAAAGTGTGTGTTTGTGGCAGTGGTGTGTCAGTGTGTTATTGAGCGCTGTGTAAAGTGTGTGTTTGTGGCAGTGGTGTGTCAGTGTGTGTTTGTGGCAGTGGTGTGTCAGTGTGTGTTTGTGGCTGTGGTGTGTCAGTGTGTGTTTGTGGCAGTGGTGTGTCAGTGTGTGCTTGTGGCAGTGGTGTGTCAGTGTGTTATTGAGCGCTATGTAAAGTGTGTGTTTGTGGCAGTGGTGTGTCAGTGTGTGTTTTTGGCTGTGGTGTGTCAGTGTGTGTTTGTGGCTGTGGTGTGTCAGTGTGTTATTGAGCGCTATGTAAAGTGTGTGTTTGTGGCAGTGGTGTGTCAGTGTGTTATTTAGCGCTATGTAAAGTGTGTGTTTGTGGCAGTGGTGTGTCAGTGTGTGTTTTTGGCTGTGGTGTGTCAGTGTGTGTTTGTGGCTGTGGTGTGTCAGTGTGTTATTGAGCGCTATGTAAAGTGTGTGTTTGTGGCAGTGGTGTGTCAGTGTGTTATTGAGCGCTATGTAAAGCGTGTGTTTGTGGCAGTGGTGTGTCAGTGTGATATTGAGCGCTATGTAAAGTGTGTGTTTGTGGCTGTGGTGTGTCAGTGTGTTATTGAGCGCTGTGTAAAGTGTGTGTTTGTGGCAGTGGTGTGTCAGTGTGTTATTGAGCGCTGAGTAAAGTGTGTGTTTTTGTCGTGGTTCAGGGTCTCCTCAGTGTGGAGAAGAGTCATGTGATCATCCACTTCCTGCCAGTGCTGTTTAACCAGCTGTTTAAGGTGCTGACACAGAATGACAACGATGAGGTCACTACTGCCACC
>NC_049212.1:43099628-43117128 GCF_013347855.1 Anguilla anguilla
TCCCCCCACCCCCCTCTCACAGGAAACTGTATGCTCTCTGGGACCGTGTCAGCCAAATCACACAGAGAGTAGCTTTCTGGCAAGCAGCACACCATGGCGGGACAGCGGGAATTAGCCCCAGAGCACGCCCCCCCCCCCGTCACTTTCTCTCTCTGCTCTCTCGCCCTACCCTCTCTCTCTCTTTCTCCCTCTGTCTCTCGTTCTCTCTCTTTCACACTCTCTCTCCCTCCCTCTCACTCCCATGCTCATGCTTTCTTTCTCTCCCTCTGTCGCTCTCTCCCTCTCTCTCTTTCACACTCTCTCTCCCTCTCCTTCAGGCTGCCTCTCACATTCTCTGTCTGTATCTGACTTTGCTGTGCACACTGCTGCTGCTCTCTGAGGTGATATAACTGACTTTATTACATAAATAATCTTCAGTGTTTAATTTCTGGGTGTAGCATTCTGTTTTTGGTGCTGGTAGTCTCAGATTTACCTGGGTGCTCAGACACAGTCCAGGTCTTTTTAGGAATTCCTGGGCCATCCTCCATTCAGGTCTGTCCTGATCAAGCACAGGTCTAGAACGAGTAAATTTAATTCACACACAAACCTGCTACCTCATCCAAGTTGGGGCTCATGTGATACCTTTGACCTTGTGGCCCCTCCCCCTGCAGGACAGGGAGGCGCGGATTGCAGCTCTGTATCTGCCCCTGTACGGCCTCATCTTGGACAACATGCCCCGCTTCTTCCTCCGAGACCTCTTCCCCGTCTGCTTCACGACCAGCGACCAGGTACGCCTCGCCACACCCAGCCCTGCCTTGCCCCACCCCACCCCGCCCTGCCCCATCCTGCCCCGCCCCACCATGCCCTGCCCCACCCCACCCCGCCCTGCCCCGCCACACCCCCTTCGTCACACCTGTGCTCCATTCTCAGATCTGATTTGACGATTCCTGAGTGTAATGAGCACCTGGTGCTTTAGTCAGAATCACCTCACAAACCTGGCAGGGCTCCCAGAATGTGACCTCACAGGAAATGATGCTGATAGTGGCGCTCCCTCCCCCTCCCCCCCCCCCCCCCCCCCCCCCCCCCCCCCTACTGTGGCTGTTCTCTGCAGGGGTCCCGGGACGACCTGAGTGTGGGGGGGGGGCTTCCGGGGCAGATGGCACTCTCTCTGCGGCACGGAAACTCTGTGGATGCCTCATTCTCCAAAGAGGTCCTCAACTCCATCACAGGTATGCACCTCCACACCTGTACTCAACTCCATCACAGGTACGCACCTCCACACCTGTACTCACCTGTCCTCACCTATACTCACCTGTGCTCACCTGTCCTGACCCACCTGACTGTGTATTGTCCACATGACTCAGGTAATTAAGAATAAATCTGGACTGGAGTAAACGGAGCCTGCGTCCTCTTTTTAAGAGCAAACTGCCTGCTGACCTTTCTCAGTTCAGCTGAAACCCAGAGCACTCCACCGGCTTTATTCCTTGTTGCTGCTGGCAACAGTGTTCCATCCCCTCTGAACTCTGACCTCCCCCCCCCCACCCCCCAGCCTTCTCCTCCTTGGCAGTTTCCATGGGTAACCATGCAGGCTCGCGGGGGTCCGTGGCCAGTATTGAGTCGAACCCGAGCACCAGCGACAAGAACAGCGAGAAAACTGACGGCTGTGAGCGGGTAAGGAGGAGGAGTTAAGGATGAGGGGCGTGGTCTGGGTGTGAGTGTGATAAGCTAACTACACTGGGGTGTGAGTGTGATAAGCTAACTACACTGGGGTGTGAGTATGATAAGCTAACTACACTGGGGTGTGAGTATGATAAGCTAACTATACACTAACTACACTGGGGTGTGTGTATGATAAGCTAACTACACGCTAACTACACTGGGGTGTGAGTATGATAAGCTAACTACACTGGGGTGTGAGTATGATAAGCTAACTACACTGGGGTGTGAGTATGATAAGCTAACTACACTGGGGTGTGAGTATGATAAGCTAACTACACTGGGGTGTGAGTAGGATAAGCTAACTACACTGGGGTGTGAGTATGATAAGCTAACTACACTGGGGTGTGAGTATGATAAGTTAACTACACTGGGGTGTGAGTGTGATAAGCTAACTACACTGGGGTGTGAGTATGATAAGCTAACTACACTGGGGTGTGAGTATGATAAGCTAACTACACTGGGGTGTGAGTATGATAAGTTAACTACACTGGGGTGTGAGTGTGATAAGCTAACTACACTGGGGTGTGTGTATGATAAGCTAACTACACTGGGGTGTGAGTAGGATAAGCTAACTACACTGGGGTGTGAGTATGATAAGCTAACTACACTGGGGTGTGAGTATGATAAGCTAACTATACACTAACTACACTGGGGTGTGAGTATGATAAGCTAACTACACTGGGTTGTGAGTATGATAAGCTAACTACACTGGGTTGTGAGTATGATAAGCTAACTACACTGGGGTGTGAGTATGATAAGCTAACTGCACACTAACTACACTGGGGTGTGTGTATGATAAGCTAACTACACTGGGGTGTGAGTGTGATAAGCTAACTACACTGGGGTGTGAGTGTGATAAGCTAACTATACTGGGGTGTGAGTATGATAAGCTAACTACACTGGGGTGTGTGTATGATAAGCTAACTACACTGGGGTGTGAGTGTGATAAGCTAACTACACTGGGGTGTGGGTATGATAAGCTAACTACACGCTAACTACACTGGGGTGTGAGTGTGATAAGCTAACTACACTGGGGTGTGAGTGTGATAAGCTAACTACACTGGGGTGTGGGTATGATAAGCTAACTACACGCTAACTACACTGGGGTGTGAGTGTGATAAGCTAACTACACTGGGGTGTGAGTATGATAAGCTAACTACACTGGGGTGTGAGTATGATGAGTTGCTGGTGAGGTGGGTTAAGGTGGTGTAGTGATGAGGTGTGTTTGGTTCCCTTAGTTTGTACGCCCCCAGTCCCTGATTGGCTTTGGCTCCCGGTTCGACAAGCTGGACCAGGCTGAGACCCACAGCCTCCTCCTGTGTTTCCTCCACATCATGAAGACCATCTCTGAGGGTGAACCACTCCCCCTGCTCTAGCCTAGCCACTCCCCCTGTGCTGGCTTAGCCACTCCCCCTGTGCTGGCTTAGCCACTCCCCCTGCACTGGCCTAGCCACTCCCACTCCCCCTGCACTGGCCTAGCCACTCCCCCTGTGCTGGCTTAGCCACTCCCCCTGCACTGGCCTAGCCACTCCCACTCCCCCTGCACTGGCCTAGCCACTCCCACTCCCCCTGCACTGGCCTAGCCACTCCTACTCCCCCTGCACTGGCCTAGCCACTCCCCCTCCCCCTGCACTGGCCTAGCCACTCCCCCTGCGCTGACCTAGCCACTCCCCCTGTGCTGGCTTAGCCACTCCCCCTCCTGTAAGCCTAGCCACTCCCCCTCCCCCTGCTCTAGCCTAGACACTCCCCCTCCCCCTGCACTGGCCTAGCCACTCCCACTCCCCCTGCACTGGCCTAGCCACTCCCCCTGTGCTGGCTTAGCCACACCCACTCACCCTGCACTGGCCTAGCCACTCCCACTCCCCCTGCACTGGCCTAGCCACTCCCACTCCCCCTGCACTGGCCTAGCCACTCCCCCTGTGGTGGCTTAGCCACTCCCACTCCCCCTGTGGTGGCTTAGCCACTCCCACTCCCCCTGCACTGGCCTAGCCACTCCCCCTCCCCCTGCACTGGCCTAGCCACTCCCCCTGTGCTGGCTTAGCCACTCCCCCTCTTGTAAGCCTAGCCACTCCCCCTGTGCAGGCTTAGCCACTCCCCCTCCTCTAGCCTAGCCACTCCCCCTGTGCAGGCTTAGCCACTCCCCCTCCTCTAGCCTAGCCACTCCCCCTGCACTGGCCTAACCACTCCCCCTGTGCTAGCCTAGTTACTCCCCTTGCTCTGGCCTAGCCACTCCCCCTGTGCTGGCCTAGCCACTCCCCCTCCCCCTGCTCTAGCCTAGCCACTCCCCCTCCCCCTGCACTGGCCTAGCCACTCCCACTCCCCCTGCACTGGCCTAGCCACTCCCCCTGCTCTAGCCTAGCCACTCCCCCTGCACTGGCCTAGCCACTCCCACTCCCCCTGCTCTAGCCTAGCCACTCCCCCTGCGCTGGGCTAGCCACTCCCACTCCCCCTGCTCTAGCCTAGCCACTCCCCCTACACTGGCCACACCCTCTCTCCAGTGCAGCAGTGTTTGGCACCTCACAGCTGTGCATATTTCAGCTTTTGGTTTACATAATGCTCAGGCTGTGTGTGTGTGTGTGTTTGTGTGTGTTTGCATGTGTGTGTGTTTGTGTGTGTATGCATGTGTGTGTTTCTGTGTGTGTATGTATGTGTGCGTGTGTTTGTGTGTGTTTGCATGTGTGTGTGTTTGTGTGTGTATTCATGTGTGTGTTTGCACGTGTTTGTGTATGCGTGTGTGTTTGTGTGTGTGTTTATATCCATTTGTGTGTGTGCGCAATATCCATTTTAAACAAGGACAAATAGACTGTCACTACTTTTTAATGCAGCTTTGCACACCTATTATTTATAGAATTGTTTGTGTTTTTAACGTAATTTTATGTGAGCCTTTCATGGGTGTATGTTTTTATGTTGTTTGTGAGCCCCTAACCTAAGACAAATTTCTAACACTGTGATAGACAATAAAGTTTTTTGAATCTTGAATCTTGAATCGTGTTTGTGTGTGTGTGTGTGTGTTTGTATGTGCTTGCGTGTGTTTGTGTGTGTGTATGTATGTTTTTGCACGTCTGTGTGTGTGTATGTGTGTTTATATTTTGCACACATTGCTCAGAAATCTGTCACATATTGTCACAGTTTAATAATGTGATTTTGTGAGTCAAACAAAATGCAATATTCAGATTTCAGGAAGTGGAGCTTATTTCAGCATTAGAACCTCAGTCATCCCAGCGCCGTCTCCCTTTGCTCTGTAATATTTCAGATGTCATGGTTTCTTACTGGCAGAGAGCAGTGCATCAGGAGATCTCCGACTTCTTCAACATCTTAGAGTGAGTATCTGTCACTGCCTCAGTTTAGCCTTACAGCTGGTTACACACCTTAACGTCTGGGCCTGAACACCAACACACACCTCAACGTCTGGGCCCTGAACCCCAACACACACCTCAATGCCTCAGTCTGAACACCAACACACACCTCAACGTCTGGGCCCTGAGCACCAACACATACCTCAACACCTCAGTCTGGACATCCAACACGCACCTCAACGCCCCAGTCTAAACACCAGCACACACCTCAACACCTCAGTCTGAACACCAACACGCACCTCAACGCCCCAGTCTAAACACCAACACACACCTCAACACCTCAGTCTCAACACCAACACACACCTCAACGTCTGGGTCTGAGCACCAACACATACCTCAACACCTCAGTCTGGACACCAACACACACCTCAACGTCCGTCTGGACACCAACACACACCTTAACGCCTCGGTCTGAACACCAACACACTACTCAAGAAACAGAGTGTTTCAGGGAGACAGAGTGTTTCAGGGAGACAGATTCAGAGTGTTTCAGGGAGACAGAGTGTTTCAGGGAGACAGATTCAGAGTGTTTCAGGGAGACAGGGTGTTTCAGGGAGACAGAGTGTTTCAGGGAGACAGGGTGTTTCAGGGAAACGGAGTGTTTCAGGGAAACGGAGTGTTTCAGGGAGACAGAGTGTTTCATGGAGACAGAGTGTTTCAGGGAGACAGAGTATTTCAGGGAGACAGGGTGTTTCAGGGAAATGGAGTGTTTCAGGGAGACAGGGTGTTTCAGGGAGACAGATTCAGAGTGTTTCAGGGAGACAGAGTGTTTCAGGGAGACAGATTCAGAGTGTTTCAGGGAGACAGGGTGTTTCAGGGAGACAGGGTGTTTCAGGGAGACAGAGTGTTTCAGGGAGACAGGGTGTTTCAGGGAAACGGAGTGTTTCAGGGAAACGGAGTGTTTCAGGGAAACGGAGTGTTTCAGGGAAACGGAGTGTTTCAGGGAGACGGAGTGTTTCAGGGAGACAGAGTGTTTCAGGGAGACAGGGTGTTTCAGGGAAATGGAGTGTTTCAGGGAGACAGGGTGTTTCAGGGAGACAGAGTGTTTCAGGGAGGCAGAGTGTTTCAGGGAGGCAGAGTGTTTCAGGGAAACGGAGTGTTTCAGGGAGACAGAGGGGGGGTGAGAGAGACCCATAATCACGTAATGCTTTCACTCTTTATTTTTATTAGTTACTGTTATGGCCCATATTCATTGTGCTATGTTTGCTGAGTGTTATTCGTTGTGTTTGTTATGTTTGATGAGCGTTATTCGTTGTGTTTATGTTTGATGAGTGTTATTCGTTGTGTTTATGTTTGATGAGTGTTATTCTTTGTGTTTATGTTTGATGAGCGTTATTCTTTGTGTTTATGTTTGCTGAGTGTTATTCGTTGTTTGTTATGTTTGCTGAGTGTTATTCGTTGTTTGTTATGTTTGTTGAGTGTTATTCGTTGTTTGTTATGTTTGATGAGTGTTATTCTTTGTGTTTATGTTTGATGAGTGTTATTTGTTGTTTGCTATGTTTGATGAGCATTATTTGTTGTGTTTGTTATGTTTTTGTGTGTTATTTGTTGTGTTTGTTTGATTTTTACCCGTTTTGTCTGTTCCAGGCTCTGCCTCCAGCACTTCAGGTTTCTGGGGAAACGGCACATTGCCAGGTGAGTGTGGCATGATGCCCACATGCCCTGCTGAGTAAAAACAACAGGAGACTGTCTGTTACACACACACACACACACGCACACACACACACACACTCGCTCTCTGGCCCAGCAGCTGATGAGAGGCTCATGCCCTTAATTATACTCTTTGGCTGCCTGATTTCCTCTGGTTTTGACACAGGCTGAAGCCCTTGCCAATATACCCCCCTCTCTCTCTCTCTCTCTCTCTCTCTCTCTCTCTCCCCCCCCCCCCTCTCTCTCTTTCTCTCTCCCCCCCTCTCTCTCTCTCTCTCTCTCCCCCTCTCTCTCTCTTTCTCTCTCACCCTCTCTTCCCAGCTGGGTGGCTCTTGGCAGAGTGGTGGGTGGGTGGGGGGGGGGGCGCAGAGGGAATGGTTAATCATGCCGGAAACAGGGATATTTAACTGTGAACAACTGCAGCTCAGTCTCCACGGCAACCGCAGAGCACTCTGGGAGCTCTGACAGCACACAGCTGGGCCTAACAGAGCTGCTCTCAGCCTCACTGAACCCTCAGTATAACAGAGAGAGCACAAACATTCCCTCTGTCAGCTCAGATTTGTTTTTTAACAATACATGCTGGAATAAAGCAATGTGACTCACTATCTCAGACAGACTGTGCATGCATGTGTATGTGTGTGTGCATGCGCGTGTATGTGTGCAGATGCCTGCATGCATGCTTGTGTTTGTGCGTGCATGCCTGCATGTGTTTGTGTGTGCATGCATGCATGTGTATGTGCATGCATGTGTATTTGTGCGTGCATGCTTGCGTGTGTATGGTTGTGCGTGCATGCGTGTGTTTGTGCATGCATGCATGCTTGTGTATGTCCGTGCATTTATGTTTTTGCATTTATGTTTTGCATGCATGTGTGCGTGCATGCGTGTGTATGTGCATGCATGCATGTGTGGTCATGTGTGTGTAAGGTGTGGATTTCAGCCAATGGGGTCAGTTTTCCTGGATTTGCCGTTCTTCACTGGTAATTCAATTAGCTCTGCAAATCAGGTCAGATTATTTATTTTTGCAGCCCAGTGAAAGCAGGAGTTTGTGGCTCCTAGTGCTGTGAGGAGTTAGAGGATCATGGCTCTCTCACCCTGCAGGATCTGCAGTTTAACACTGTCTCTAATGAGGAGCCACAGGAATGAGCATAGTGGCTCTCTCCCCAAGGCATGAAAGCCAAACTCTGCTTCTGCTCCTTTTGAAGTGTGATAGGGCTCCCTGCAGCTGGTGCTGCTTGAAGCTTCCTCTTACGTCGCTGTATTTTATTGAAACATTTTGTAATTTTTTTGGTCATTTGTGGTCATAGTGCACCTAAAATGTTTATGTTCACAATCAAAGAAATACATCTTTTTTAAGGTGCACAATTGTGAGAGGGCTGCATGTGTCAGTGATTGTGGACCGGGGAAGGGCTGGAATGGTTACTGACTGGGGGGGGGGGGGCAGGGGGCGGGCAGTCAGCTGTTGGGCCCGATGTCATTGCATGTTGTTCTTGTCCTTTATTCTGAGTGATTGTGCTGCAGCCTGTGGTGGTTACAGGAGAACCCAGTGATGCTCCTGTGGTGTGTTTGTGTTGTCTTTGTGTTTGTTTTGGTGTTACAGTGTCTTCCCAGTTTTTCTGTGAGTTTAATCCCTGTCTTCATCAGAGCTTCCTGTGTGTGATGGAGTCTGTTATTTACATGCTGCTTTTATAGAGTGTTTTATGTGTGTGTGTGTGTGTATACTTGTCTGAGTTTGTGTGTATGTGTGTGTGTTATCGCTGGTGTTAGAAGATGCTAATGGTGATTAATGTGTGTGTATGCTGAGTGTGCGTGTGTATGTGTGTGTGTATGTGGAGTGTGTGTGTGTGCATACATGTCTGCACGTGTGTGTGTGTGTGTGTCTGTGTTATTGCTGGTGTTAGATGATGCTGATGGTGATTAGTGTGAGTGTGTGTGTGTGTGTGTCTGAGTGCGTGTGTGTGTGTGGGTGTGTGTTATTGCTGGTGTTAGATGATGCTGATGGTGATCAGTGTGTGTGTATGTGAAGTGTGTGTGTTAACACTGGTGTTGTTGGCTTGCTAACAGGAAGCTAGCAGCAGCGGTCAAGTTGGCTCAGTCCACCCACAACAATGGCAACCTGAAAGGCTCAAACACTTCCACCCAGTCCTCCGGTCTGCTCCCGCAATGGTAACCTCCCACCACCAGGGGCACCACTGCACCTGATCCGCTTCAGTTCAGTCCAGTCAGGAAATGAAGTGATTTTCAGTCTGATGAAAAGCTTTCTTCCAGGACTTTTCCAGTTGATTTGAATCCTGCTCATTCCTAAATGGGCTGATGTGTAGTGGAATGGGCAGGCAGACAGGTGGCGCTGGTGTGCAGGTCACACGCGAGCATGTGGAGCACCCAGTGATGCAGGGCATGTGTTCAGATTAAGAGCTGTTCTCCTGGACAGGGGGAAGTGAAATGCCCCAGGAGTGAGGTCCCCGGGGGCCGTGTTATCCCCCCCCCCGCTATGGGCCGGACCGGGACCCCCCCCCCTTTGGGCCGGACCGGGGCGCCCCCCTGTGGTGGCCTGAGTGTTTGGGCTGTGTGTGAACCCGCCGTTTGGATTTCTCTTATTTGTGTTCCCGCCATCTTGTCTCCCCACATCGAGTGTCAGAGCCCAAGTGCCTCCTGTGTCACGTGACGCTGTGATGCCTTTGTGTTCCCAGCATGCTTTTCCTGTGCTGTTCTGTGACACGTTTCCATTTCCTGTGACAGCGTAGAGATCCCTGCATTCTGAAGGGTCACAGAGTTAATGCCCAGAGCAGCAGCTGCTGATGTCCTGTGTGGGTCTGTGTCTGTGTCGGTACCCTGTGTGCTGGGCTCCTTACACACGGCACTGGCAGGTTTGGGTCGGCTGATGTTGTGCAGAAATCGGCGTGCCTGTGATGTGCTAACCCCCCTCTCCTGCCCCCCCCCCCCTCCCGCACCTCCCTCTCTTGCCCCCCTTTCCCTCTCCCCTCTTCCGCCCCCCCCTCTCCTGCCCCCCCTGTCCTGCCCCCCCTCTCCCACCCCCCTCTCCCTCTCCCCTCTCCTGCCCCCCCTCTCCCGCGCCTCCCTCTCCCGCGCCCCCCTCTCCTGCCTCCCATCCCGCACCCCCCTCTCCTGCCCCTCTCTCCCACTCCCCTCTCCTGCTCCCCTCTCCCACACCCCCTCTTCTGCCCCCCTCTCCTGCTCCCCCTCTCCCACTCCCCTCTCCTGCCCCTCTCTCCCACTCCCCTCTCCCGCTCCCCCTCTCCTGCCCCCCTCTCCTGCCCCTCTCTCCCACTCCCCTCTCCTGCTCCCCTCTCCCACGCCCCCCTCTTCTGCCCCCCTCCCGCACCCCCCTCTCCCGCTCCCCCTCTCCTGCCCCTCTCTCCCACTCCCCTCTCCCGCTCCCCCTCTCCTGCCCCCCTTTCCTGCGCCCCCCCTCTCCTGCCCCCCCCCCGCGCCCCATTCCCCCGTCCGGGACCAGGATGGTCTCCAGTCAGGACGGTCACCGCCACGCCCGGTCCCAGACCATGCCCATCCTGCGGGGGAAGAACGCACTCACCAACCCCCGGCTGCTGCAGATGATGGAGTCCAGTATGTCCCGGTCACATGACCACCCAGCACACCACCGCCCCCTCACACCCAATCACGTTACAGTGTGCAGACCTATCAAAAACCTCACCCCCAATCACGTTACAGTGTGCAGACCTATCAACAACCTCACCCCCAATTATGTTACAGTGAAACTGCTTTTTCAGACAGGCCAGTGCGGCTGTATCAGACAGACTGTGTCAGACAGGCCAGTACAGACTGTATCAGACAGATTGTATCAGACTGTATCAGACAGGCTATATCAGACAGACTGTGTCAGACAGGCCAGTACAGACTGTATCAGACAGGCCAGTACAGACTGTATCAGACAGATTGTATCAGACAGACTGTATCAGACAGGTTGTATCAGACAGGCCAGTACAGACTGTATCAGACAGACTGTATCAGACAGGCTGTATCAGACAGACTATCAGACAGACTGTGTCAGACAGGCTGTATCAGACAGACTGTGTCAGACAGGCTGTGTCAGACAGGATCAGACAGGTTGGTGTGCCCACCCCTGCTGGCTGCTTGCTGTAAATCCTGGCGCTGTGTGTCTGTGATTGTCCCTGTCCTGTCGGGCACGCAGGTGGCAGCACGTTGGACGGAGACTCTCTGAGCCCCACGGCCATGGAGGCCAACCTGTCCACCGAAGTGGCCCTGACTGTGCTCGACATCCTCGGGCTCTTTGTGCAAAACCACAAGGTCAGCAAACTCAGCACACGCTGTCAAACTCAGCACACCCTCAGTCAAACTCAGCACACCCTCAGTCAAACTCAGCACACCCTCAGTCAAACTCAGCACACCCTCAGTCAAACTCAGCACACCCTCAGTCAAACTCAGCACACCTTCAGTCAAACTCAGCACACCCTCAGTCAAACTCAGCACACCCTCAGTCAAACTCAGGAGACACTGTCAGTCAATCAAACTCAGCCCACCCTGTCAAACTCAGGAGACACTGTCAGTCAATCAAACACAGGACACCATGTCAATGAAACACAGGACACCATGTCAATCTAACAAAGGACACCATGTCAATCAAACTCAGCACACCCTCAATCAAACTCAGGAGACACTGTCAGTCAATCAAACACAGGACACCATGTCAATGAAACACAGGACACCATGTCAATCTAACAAAGGACACCATGTCAATCAAACTCAGCACACCCTCAATCAAACTCAGGAGACACTGTCAGTCAATCAAACACAGGACACCATGTCAATGAAACACAGGACACCATGTCAATCTAACAAAGGACACCATGTCAATCAAACTCAGCACACCCTCAATCAAACTCAGGAGACACTGTCAGTCAATCAAACACAGGACACCATGTCAATGAAACACAGGACACCATGTCAATCTAACAAAGGACACCATGTCAATCAAACTCAGCACACCCTGTCAAACTCAGGAGACACTGTCAGTCAATCAAACACAGGACACAGTGTCAAACACAGGACACCATGTCAATCTAACATAGGCCACTGTGTCAATCAAACACAGGACGCCGTGTCAGTCAAACTCAGGACACCGTGTCAGTCAAACTCAGGACATCGTGTCAATCAAACATAGGACACCATGTCAATGAAACACAGGACACCGTGTCAGTCAAACTCAGGACACCGTGTCAATCAAACATAGGACACCATGTCAATGAAACACAGGACACCATGTCAATCAAACACAGGACACCTTGTCAGTCAAACACAGGACACCTTGTCAATCAAACACAGGACACCTTGTCAGTCAAACACAGGACACCATGTCAATCAAACACAGGACACCTTGTCAATGAAACACAGGCCACCATGTCAATGAAACACAGGACACCATGTCAATGAAACACAGGCCACCATGTCAATGAAACACAGGACACCATGTCAATCAAACATAGGCCACCGTGTCAATCAAACTCAGGACGCCGTGTCAGTCAAACTCAGGATGCCGTGTGAATCAAACTCAGGACACCGTGTCAATCAAACACAGGACACCATGTCAATGAAACACAGGCCACCATGTCAATCAAACGCAGGACACCATGTCAATCAAACGCAGGACACCATGTCAATCAAACACAGGACACCATGTCAATCAAACACAGGACACCTTGTCAGTCAAACACAGGACACCATGTCAATCAAACACAGGACACCTTGTCAGTCAAACACAGGACACCATGTCAATCAAATGCACAAAACATGCAGTCTTTATTTCTGCAGCAGGTTGTCTCAGGCAACAGAGACCTGGGAAAATAAAGCATATAATAATAACCAAGCTGGTCCTGCATTAGATCAGAGTGAATTTAATCTCTGCTACCATCTGGTGCTTCCATGAAGCAACTACAACAATGGGTTCTCTGTCATTTTTTTTTGCATTATTATTGAGTTATTGCCTTATGAATCTTAAACAGTCCTTTAAAACGGCTTTCTCCCAGTCAGTGTGGTACTCACCCCATCCCCCCCCCCTCACAGAAACAGCTGCAGCAGGAGGATGGACAGAACCCCCTGATGAAGAAGGTCTTGGACACCTACCTGCTCTTCTTCCAGATCAACCAATCAACCACCACGCTGCGGCACGTGTTCGCTGCCCTGCGGCTTTTTATACACAAGGTCTGTGTAGTTACACACCCCCTACTCACCTGTTACATACCCCTTACTCACCTGTTACGCACCCATTACTCACCTGCTAAACAACCCTTACTCACCTGTTACACAACCCTTACTCACCTGTTACTCACTCATTACTCACCTGTTACATATCCCTTACTCGCCTGTTACACACCACTTACTCACCTGTTACATATCCCTTACTCACCTGTTACTCGCCCCTTACTCACCTGATACATACCCCTTACTCGCCTGTTACACAACCCTTACTCACGTGTTACACACCCCTTACTCACCTGTTACACAACCCTTACTCACCTGTTACTCACTCATTACTCACCTGATACATACCCCTTACTCGCCTGTTACACACCCCTTACTCACCTGTTACACACCTCCCTCTCTCTGTCTCTCTCCCTCCCTCTGTCTCCCTCCCTCCCTCTCTCTCTCTCTGTCTCCCTCTCTCTCTCTCTCTGTCTCTCTCCCTCTCTCTCTCTCCAGTTCCCTGCAGTGTTTTTCCAGGGTAAAGCAGAACTGTGTGGCTCGCTGTGTTACGAGATTCTGAAGTGCTGTAACCACCACAGCAGCTCGACTCAGACTGAGGCCTCCGCTCTGCTCTACTTCATCATGAGGAAGAACTTTGAGTTCACCAAGGGGAGGTCCATCGTGCGCTCGCACCTGCAGGTCAGTCTCACACACACACACACACACACACACACTTGCAGGTCAATCTCACACACACACATACACACACACACCTACGGGTCAGTCTCTCTCACACACATACACACACACACCTACAGGTCAGTCTCTCTCACACACACACACACACCTACGGGTCAGTCTCTCTCACACACACACACACACCTACGGGTCAGTCTTTCACACACACACACACACACACACACACACACACACCTACGGGTCAGTCTCTCACACACACACACACACCTGCAGGTCAGTCTCTCTCTCACACACACACACCTACGGGTCAGTCTTTCACACACACACACACACACACACACCTACAGGTCAGTCTCCTCACACACACACACACACACACACACACACCTACAGGTCAGTCTCTCTCACACACACACACACACACACGCACACTTGCAGGTCAGAGGTAAGAGTCACACACCTGAGTGTGGGACTGTGTGAGAGACTCAGTGTTGAGATTTACAATAGGGCCCCATTTACAGAGAGCCATCAGAGAGAAACAGTGAGATTCATCAATTTTTCTTCTTCCTCTCCTCTCCTCTCATCCCGTCTTCTCTCATCCCCTCCCCTCCCCTCTCCTCCCCTCCCCTTTCCTCTCCCCACTCCCCCTTCCCCTCTCCTCTCCCCCCTCTCTCCTCTCCTCTCTCCTCTCCTCTCCCCCCTCTCCCCCTCTCCTCTCCTTTCCCCTCTCCCCTCCCCCCTCTCCTCTCCCCCCTCTGTCCTCTCCCCACCCTCCCCTCCCCCCTCCCCCCTCTCCTCTCCTCCATCCTCAGCTCATAAAGGCAGTGAGTCAGCTGATTGCGGATGCGGGCATCGGAGGGTCGCGCTTCCAGCAGGCCCTCGCCATCATCAATAACTTCGCCAACGGAGACGCGCCGCTGAGGGTACCCCAAACTCTGTACCCCTGTACCCCAAACCCTGTGTCCCTGTACCCCAAACTCTGTACCCCTGTACCCCAAACCCTGTGTCCCCGTACCCCAAACCATGTACCCCTGTACCCCAAACCCTGTGTCCCTGTACCCCAAACATGTACCCCTGTACCCCAAACCCTGTGTCTCTGTACCCCAAACCCTGTGTCCCTGTACCCCAAACCATGTACCCCTGTACCCCAAACCCTGTTTCCCTGTACCCCAAACCCTGTGTCCCTGTACCACAAACCCTGTGTCCCTGTACCCCAAACCTTGTGTCCCTGTACCCCAAACTCTGTGTCCCTGTACCCCAAACCCTGTGTCCCTGTACCACAAACCCTGTGCCCCTGTACCACAAACCCTGTGTTCCTGTACCCCAAACTCTGTGTCCCTGTACCCCAAACTCTGTACCCCTGTACCCCAAACGTTGTGTCCCTGTACCCCAAACCCTGTGTCCTGAACCCTGTGTTAGGTTAGGGTTAGGGTTAGGGTACGCTGAACCCCGTGTTAGGTGTGGGATAGGGTTAGGGTTAGGGTTAGGGTACGCTGAACCCTGTGTTAGGTTAGGGTTAGGGTTAGGGTACGCTGAACCCTGTGTTAGGTTAGGGTTAGGGTTAGGGTACGCTGAACCCTGTGTTAGGTTAGGGTTAGTGTACGCTGAACCCTGTGTTAGGTTAGGGTTAGGGTTAGGGTACGCTGAACCCTGTGTTAGGTTAGGGTTAGGGTTAGGGTACGCTGAACCCTGTGTTAGGTTAGGGTTAGGGTTAGGGTACGCTGAACCCTGTGTTAGGTTAGGGTTAGGGTACCCCGAACCCTGTGTTAGGTTAGGGTTAGGGTTAGGGTACGCTGAACCCTGTGTTAGGTTAGGGTTAGGGTTAGGGTACGCTGAACCCTGTGTTAGGTTAGGGTTAGGGTTAGGGTACGCTGAACCCTGTGTTAGGTTAGGGTTAGGGTACGCTGAACCCTGTGTTAGGTTAGGGTTAGGGTTAGGGTACGCTGAACCCTGTGTTAGGTGTGGGATATGCTGTGCATTATGAATCTGTCCCTGCAGAATACCTCATTCCCAGCAGAGGTGAAGGACCTGACCAAGCGGATCCGCACTGTGCTCATGGCCACGTCTCAGATGAAGGAGCATGAGAAGGATCCGGAAATGCTGGTGGACCTGCAGTACAGCCTGGCCAACTCCTACGCCAGCACTCCTGAGCTCCGGCGTACCTGGCTGGAGAGCATGGCGAAGATCCACGTCCGCAACGGGGACCTGTCTGAGGTTAGACAGGGTGCATTATGGGGACCTCTCTGAGGTTAGACAGGGTGCATTATGGGGACCTGTCTGAGGTTAGACAGGGTGCATTATGGGGACCTGTCTGAGGGTTAGACAGGGTGCATTATGGGGACCTGTCTGAGGTTAGACAGGGTGCATTATGGGGACCTCTCTGAGGTTAGACAGGGTGCATTATGGGGACCTGAGGGTTAGAGCATTATGTCTGAGGGTTAGAGCTCACAGCTGTCTCTCTCCCCCAGGCAGCCATGTGTTACGTTCACATCTCAGCTCTGGTCGCTGAGGATCTGAAGAGGAGAGGTGAGTGTGTCTGAGGCCCCTGCAGCTCTGCGTGTGTGTGGCTCCCACCCTGGCTCTGCGTCCCCTCGCGTCTGGCTGCCTCCCCCTCCAAACACTGCCCCCCCCCCAACATCCCAGCTCTGGCTGCCTCCCCCTCCAAACACTGCCCCCCCACATCCCAGCTCTGGCTGCCTCCCCCTCCAAACACTGCCCCCCCCACATCCCAGCTCTGGCTGCCTCCCCCTCCAAACACTGCCCCCCCACATCCCAGCTCTGGCTGCCTCCCCCTCCAAACACTGCCCCCCCACATCCCAGCTCTGGCTGCCTCCCCCTCCAAACACTGCCCCCCCCACATCCCAGCTCTGGCTGCCTCCCCCTCCAAACACTGCCCCCCCCCCACATCCCAGCTCTGGCTGCCTTCCCCTCCAAACACTGCCCCCCCACATCCCAGCTCTGGCTGCCTCCCCCTCCAAACACTGCCCCCCCACATCCCAGCTCTGGCTGCCTCCCCCTCCAAACACTGCCCCCCCACATCCCAGCTCTGGCTGCCTCCCCCTCCAAACACTGCCCCCCCACATCCCAGCTCTGGCTGCCTCCCCCTCCAAACACTGCCCCCCCACATCCCAGCTCTGGCTGCCTCCCCCTCCAAACACTGCCCCCCCCACATCCCAGCTCTGGCTGCCTCCTCCTCCACACACTGCCCCCCCCACATCCCAGCTCTGGCTGCCTCCCCCACCAAACACTGCCCCCCCACATCCCTGCCTATTTCTAGAGAGTCACTTGTGCCCATTTCTGGAAACCCCCCAATGTGTAACACATCCAGGGTTATTCAGGTACTCTGTATGAACAGAGAATGACTCTCTGCCCTATGAGAGAGATCTCCATTCAGATACTGCAGGACAAGCTTGTGTGCCATCTTTGCCCCTTATATATATATATATATATATAGCACGTATTGTCTCATATATGCATATATATGAGACTCCATGCATGCTATGGTGCATGCTTTATCAGCACTTTTATTTCATACACTGTGTGCAAACAGCATGCTTTACAGCACTGCACGTTGCCCGTTTAAATATGAACATGGAAGTAAACTGCTGAACTCCTACCTCGACACAGGTTACTGGAAAACAGACAAGCCCAGGAACTGGAGCGCGCTCCCAGAGGAGGCTAATGGCATTAACTGTACCCCCTTACTAACCCCGCGGGACGGAGAATGTGAGTGCCTTCATCTGCAGGACACAGGGGGACCCCGAATTCAGCATGCACATCCCCATATGGGAGACAGGGACCCAGAACACGCGCACGCACACACACAGACTTACACACACATGCACACACACACAGACTTACACACACATGCACACACACAGACTTACACACACATGCACACACACACAGACTTACACACA
>NC_049212.1:43122128-43212128 GCF_013347855.1 Anguilla anguilla
AATGGCGAGCACTTATCCAACCTGACCTGAACACCACATCACCCTCCATGTGGATTGTTGAAAATGGTTTCTGTTCACACTGTGTGATAGCACACGGTCACATCCTCACCTCACCTCCATATTCACATCTTCCATCAGGTAAACCCCAAAGACCTGGACGCCAAGTTTGCCTACATTCAGGTGACGTACGTTACCCCATACTTTGAGGAGAAGGAGCTGCAGGAGCGGAGGACGGACTTTGAGAGGCATCACAACATCAAGCGCTTCGTGTTCGAGACCCCCTTCACCCTGTCTGGCAAGAAGCACGGAGACGTGGAGGAGCAATGCAAGAGAAGGACCATACTGACCAGTGAGTCCCCTCACTGACCAAACTACTGACCACTCAAACATACTGACCAGTGTGTCCTCACTGACCAAACTACTGACCTCTCAAACATACTGACCAGTGAGTCCCCTCACTGACCAAACTACTGACCTCTCAAACATACTGACCAGTGTGTCCCCTCACTGACCAAACTACTGACCTCTCAAACATACTGACCAGTGAGTCCCCTCACTGACCAAACTACTGACCTCTCAAACATACTGACCAGTGTGTCCCCTCACTGACCAAACTACTGACCTCTCAAACATACTGACCAGTGAGTCCCCTCACTGACCAAACTACTGACCTCTCAAACATACTGACCAGTGAGTCCCCTCACTGACCAAACTACTGACCTCTCAAACATACTGACCAGTGAGTCCCCTCACTGACCAAACTACTGACCTCTCAAACATACTGACCAGTGAGTCCCCTCACTGACCAAACTACTGACCTCTCAAACATACTGACCTGTGAGTCCCCTCACTGACCAAACTACTGACCACTCAAACATACTGACCAGTGAGTGCCCACACTGACCAAACCACTGACCACTCACAATTACTGACCAGTGAGTCTTGACATGGACCATGCCAGCATAATGAGCAGTGATTGGTTGAATAACCGGTTCTCTCGGTCGACCCTCTGCAGCCAGCTCCACCTTCCCTTACCTGAAGAAGCGTATCCAGGTGGTGGAGCAGCAGAGCACAGAGCTGAACCCCATCGAGGTGGCCATCGATGAGATGTCCCGCAAGGTGTCCGAGCTCAACCAGCTCTGCAGCATGGAGGAGGTGGACATGATCCGCCTGCAGCTCAAACTGCAGGGCAGCGTCAGCGTCAAGGTCTGTAGCACTGCTCTACCTGTACCTATACACCTGTACCTATACCTGTACCTTTGCATCTATTTATATACCTGTACATTTGTACCCATACCTACACCTATACTTATACCTGTATACCTGTACATCTGTGTCTATACTTGTATGCCTATACCCCTGTACCTGTACACCTTTACCTGCACTTTTACACCTGTACAAATACCCGCTTCTCCCACATGTTCAATAGTGTAATTGGCACCTGTAAAGAAGTGGCTCAGGTGGTGATGGTTTTGCGTTTGCTGCTCCCAGGTGAACGCAGGCCCCATGGCCTATGCCCGGGCTTTCCTGGAGGAGAAGAACGCCAAGAAATATCCCGACAACCAGGTCAAACTTCTCAAGGAGATATTCAGGTAACTGTCCACCTCCCAGTTCACCTGTCCAAGGATCCGAGGTTTTCAGTTGTCAGTGTGTCTGTCCGTCTCTAAGGCTGTTGATCATTTTGAGCTGAAAAATCTTAAACAAGCTTAAACTAATCATTTAGGTCATTATCACGTGAACCAGCTTTGAAAATGTGTAACATTTAATAACGATGTTGGTTAGGATGTTTGTTAATAAGAAATGTTAATTAAAATTAAGAATATTTTTGGGTAGTAAGAATATATTAAGTAGGTAATAAGGTTTTCACTTTTATTTTGATGACTAGCATCCCGCCATTTAACCGTGAGTATAACTAAAGATTCAAATGAATCTGAATTGTAACTTTGATTTGCTGGCTGGGGAACAGGAAAGAGAAAGAAGGGAAGCACCAGGCACTGATCTAGGATCAGTCTCTCTCTGAGCTCGTAACGGCTTGAGGCAGGATGTGCTCAGGAGAAGGCTGACCCTAGGTCACCCCAGAACAGGGCCACATGGCTGAGTAAAGCCCCTGTCTGCGTGGCTCTCTGTCTCCCCCTGCAGGCAGTTTGCAGACGCGTGCGGCGAGGCGCTGGATGTGAACGAGAGGCTGATAAAGGAGGATCAGCTGGAGTACCAGGAGGAGATGAGGGTTCATTACAGAGACATGCTGGCCGAGCTGTCTGCAGTCATGAACGAGCAGGTGTGTGCAGGGCTTGACCCTGCTGTCTGTGTGTCTGTCTGTCACGGTCTCTGTCTGTGTGTCTGTCTGTGTGCTTTTGGGTGGCTGAGTCAGGACTCATCCCTGTGTGTGTTGGGTTACTGGGTCAGGACTCACCCCTGTGTGTTGGGTTACTGGGTCAGGACTCACCCCTGTGTGTTGGGTTACTGGGTCAGGACTCACCCCTGTGTGTTGGGTTGCTGGGTCAGTACTCACCCCTGTGTGTTGGGTTGCTGGGTCAGTACTCACCCCTGTGTGTTGGGTTGCTGGGTCAGTACTCACCCCTGTGTGTGTGTTTCCTGTCTCTGCAGATTCAGCACTCCAAGTCTGCTGGGCCGGAGCGGCTTCACACCTGCTGATCTCCAGCAGAAGCAGAAAAATGACTTTGAACTGGAAATGAGGGAACAGCTGTTACAATCTGAGTTTAAAAACCTGTCATGCAGTTTGCAGTCCAGGGGTGTGTCCCTCTGTCTCAGGCCACTGCTATTATAAAGCTTATTGTGTTTCTGCCAGTCTCCCTCCCACACACACGCACACGCACACATACACGCACACGCACACGCACACATACACACACATACACACGCACGCACACGCACACATACACACACACACACACACACACACACACATGCGTGCACATGCACGCACGCACACACACACACATGCATGCACACGCACACACACACGCACACACACACACCCTCACACACGTGTGCACGCACATGCGCACACACACACTGGAAGGTTTGGTTGCTTTAGAGGAGTGTCTCCTCGTTGGCAGAGGTGCAGACAGCTTGAGCTTGTTGTCATTCTCGGGCCTTGCTGCGGATGTGCTCGTTTGTTCAGGCAGGATGGCGGCAGGTTCCTGCCGCTGCTGGCGTCAGTGTGTCTGTGATGTCCAGCGTGGGTTTGACAGCAGCAGCGCTGTGTTTGACACTGTGTTTGGTGTCAGTGTGTCTGTGATGTCCAGCGTGGGTTTGACAGCAGCAGCGCTGTGTTTGACGCTGTGTTTGACAGTGTGTCTGTGATGTCCAGCGTGGGTTTGACAGCAGCAGCGCTGTGTTTGACACTGTGTTTGGTGTCAGTGTGTCTGTGATGTCCAGCGTGGGTTTGACAGCAGCAGCGCTGTGTTTGACACTGTGTTTGGTGTCAGTGTGTCTGTGATGTCCAGCGTGGGTTTGACAGCAGCAGCGCTGTGTTTGACACTGTGTTTGGTGTCAGTGTGTCTGTGATGTCCAGCGTGGGTTTGACAGCAGCAGCGCTGTGTTTGACGCTGTGTTTGACGCTGTGTTTGACGCTGTGTTTGACGCTGTGTTTGACGCTGTGTTTGACACAGCTGTGTTTGCTGTCAGGGTGAATGTAAAAGGCCTCGCTACGCTACGCAGCCTTGTAATGCTCTGGAAATCCCAGCTCACAGATTTCAGAATCAAAGCTTACTGTTTTCTAACATTTTTACTATTGTTAATGTTGTTATTATTCTTATTTTTTTAATTATTTTATTATTTCATGTACTGTTTTAAATTGTAAATAAGAAAAATTAATATTTAAAAAAGTTTGTTTCCTTTTTTATATAAAAAGCAATATATGAACTTCTGTTTGGATAAATTAAAGAATGAAGAGCTAAAGTTTTATGTATAACATTTAAATAAATTTTGTTTATGTCTGTAAAAAAATGTCTACACAATTTTCTTTATTGGGGTTCCAAACAGCAAAGCTGCTGGAACACTGTTGTATTCATTCTGTTTTTTATTGTATTTTTCTCCAGAGAAAACGCTTATATCTCTCAGACTGTATGGTGAAAACTCTTGAAACATGGTAGGCTTGTTATTGACATTGCAATCTATTAAAACATGGCAGCACTTGACCTAGTGGTGGTGCTATAGAGCACGTTATAAAATTTCCAACTTTGAAAAGTCATTACTTTTAACCATTTTACTTAGAGACATGCAAGACTACTAGATGCCCCTGTTCACAAGGACAAAATAATATTATCGGGCCAGTAAAACGCACCTGACTAGATTTTCCACTATTAAGAATTTTTTGAAAAACCCTTCTCATCATGAACCATACATCTAGTTGATGTCAGATTCAGATTCTGACTAAATTCAGACTAAAGTGCGATAGTTGATACTTCAAAAAATGGCTCAATGGCCAGCCAATCAAATTTACCCATTTGGATGTGCCCATTAAAATCACTGTAATTAATTCCAGACATCGTCTTTGGCCTTTTAACATCTGAATGGTTGTTCTGAACAAGACGAAACTTGAACAGTGTTGGTAGCTTGACAAACGTGGCTATTATAAACAAATAGGCTATTTAGCATTATTGGCCATTGTTCCATATAAAAGAATCATACTTAAAAATCGTCTTTACATGAAGCGTAAGGCTAATCAAAATGCAATTTGGAACAAGACCACTTTCTTTAACCAACTAAATTGTGAAGGAACAATTTCTATGTTTTCTATGTTCAAAAATGGCAAAATAATAGCCAATAATATTTCAGTGTATGAAAATTAGCATATGATGCTACGTGACAGCACTAATTCTTGATACGATTCATTCATACCAGACTTAGTATTTGGCCTTGAAACTTGTTCTGGATCGAAAGGCATGTCATTCTGAATAAGACAAAACTTGAACAGTGTCGACTGCTTGAGGAACATGGCCACTATTTTAAAAATTGGATCCTTCGTATTGTTGGCCATTATTCCATCTGAAAAATACTGAAAAATCTTATTCTCATAAAGCATAAATCTGATCAACATGAAATGGACAAGTGTGTGCTCCTCTGAGTGCAGGTTAATGTGCAGAGCTCCTGCCTGCACGGGGATACCTAACGGGGAGAATACGCAGGCGACTTATTTTCTAATTCGCTGTCAGTTTTCATGCAAATCACTCTCTGCCAATTAACATCCATCCTGTTGAATTTCAGTTTGACCAATGGGATCCTAGGGGAGGTTTGATGAGGGAAGTATCTGCGGCTCGCTTGCTCACAGAAGCAGCTGTTTAGGTGTTAGAGGTAGGTGTGTCTAAGTAGAACACACCTGCTGGACTACACCTGTGTGTGCTGCAGACATAAATGAGCTTTTGTCTTTTTTTGTTTTTCGTTTTCTGGATATTTAGCTTTTATTTTTTTGTTTTCTTTTCCAAAGTAAATTTGGCTGTAATATTTGAATCATGAAACTGCATTTCAGAGGATAATTTAGAAATATAAATGTATTTGTTTGTTTTCCATATTAAAGAGATTTCAGAAGCCTTTGAAGCTTTTGATAAATTAGCGAAAGATATCTTTGATGGCTCCTCATTACCAGGTTAAGTGGCGCTGCGTTCAGGTGGTGCTGGGTTCAGGCGGTGCTGGGTTGGGGCAGTGCTGCGTTCAGACTGTGCTGGGTTGGGGTGGTGCTGGGTTCAGGCGGTGCTGGGTTGGGGCAGTGCTGCGTTCAGACTGTGCTGTGTTGGGGTGGTGCTGGGTTCAGGTGGTGCTGGGTTGGAGCGGTACTGCGTTCAGGCTGTGCTGCATTGGGGTGGTGCTGGGTTCAGGCGGTGCTGGGTTGGGGCGGTGCTGGGTTCAGGCGGTGCTGGGTTTGGTCGGTGCTGGGTTCAGGCGGTGCTGGGTTGGGGCAGTGCTGGGTTCGGTCGGTGCTGGGTTCAGGCGGTGCTGGGTTGGGGCAGTGCTGGGTTGGGACGGTGCTGGGTTCGGTCGGTGCTAGGTTCAAGCGGTGCTGGGTTCGGTCGGTGCTGGGTTCAGGCGGTGCTGGGTTCGGTCGGTGCTAGGTTCAGTCGGTGCTGGGTTCAGGCGGTGCTGGGTTGGGGCGGTGCTGGGTTCGGTCGGTGCTAGGTTCAGTCGGTGCTGGGTTCAGGCGGTGCTGGGTTGGGGCGGTGCTGGGTTCAGGCGGTGCTGGGTTGGGGCGGTGCTGGGTTCAGGCGGTGCTGTGTTCAGGTGTTTACAGCCACTGTGTGTCTCCAGCAACCAGTCGCTTCTGCTTCAGAAGCATTCGCCTCCCTCTGATTTCCTGTGGCTACCTGTGAATGAGAGTCCGGCTGGCTCGGCTACCCAGGTGTGCATGATGTGCGGGTAATTTCCGTAGCGACGGCGTAATTATAGATAATTGCTGGGCCCTTCACCCTCTGAATAGAGTGCGCTTTGTGAAGTGGAGCCGTGTAATGAGAATCCGCCTTTATACGGCCTGTCAGCGGGGCTGCAAATCAGACTACAAACGCTTTTTCTCCCAGAGAATGATAGCCCACAACTCACTTTTCTTCTTTGAAGAGCATAATCAGAGATGGAGATTAATATCAAATCTGAATTAATACAGCAACAGAAACACATTCATATTTCCCACACTTCAGCTGCTGTGGACCGTTATGTTTAACTCCTAATTCCCCTTCCTGTGGTCTACAGTGCATTTCCACAGTAGAGTTGAGTTGTGTTTCTGCTGTATGAGTTGTGTTTCTGCAGTATGAGTTGCTTTTGCGATATGAGTTGTGTTTCTGCAGTATGAGTTGTTTTTGCGATATGAGTTGTGTTTCTGCAGTATGAGTTGTGTGTCTGCAGTATGAATTGTGTTTTTGTGATATGAGTTGTGTTACTGCAGTATGAGTTGTGTCTGCTGTATGAGTTGTGTTTCTGCTGTATCTGTTTTATTTCTGCTGTATGAGTTGTGTTTCTGTTGTATGAGTTGTTTCTGTGGTATGAGTTGTGTTTTTGTGGTATGAGTTGTCTGTATGAGATCCTTTTGTCACTCATACAGACATCAGAAAGCCGCTGCAGCTCTGTAGGGAGTTTGTTAGAGAGAATCTCCCTCCATTCTGCCCATACTGATTCTGCTCTCCACGCCCATACTGATTCTGCTCTCCACGCCCATACTGATTCTGCTCTCCACGCCCATACTGATTCTGCTCTCCACGCCCATACTGATTCTGCTCTCCACGCCCATACTGATTCTGCTCTCCACGCCCATACTGATTCTGCTCTCCACGCCCATACTGATTCTGCTCTCCACGCTCAGCCACGCTCAGTTCTCCTCCGGGTTTCTCCTCAGGGTTTCTCCTCAGGGTTTCTCCTCAGGGTTTCTCTTACCGGTTTCTCCTCAGGGTTTCTCTTACAGGTTTCTCCTCAGGGTTTCTCCTCCGGGTTTCTCCTTCGGGTTTCTCCTCAGAGTTTCTCCTCAGGGTTTCTCCTCTGGGTTTCTCCTCAGGGTTTCTCTTACGGGTTTCTCCTCTAGGTATAATTCAGAGCGTTAGGGGGGCGTCCCAGCTGAGGTATAATTCAGAGCGTTGGGGGGGGGTGTCCCAGCTGAGGTATAATTCAGAGCGTTGGGGGGGGGGGGTGTCCCAGCTGAGGTATAATTCAGAGCGTTAGGGGGGTGTCCCAGCTGAGGTATAATTCAGAGCGTTGGGGGGGGGGGGGGGCAGCTGAGGTATAATTCAGAGCGTTAAGGGGGGGGGGGGCAGCTGAGGTATAATTCAGAGCGTTGGGGGGGGGGGGTGTCCCAGCTGAGGTATAATTCAGAGCGTTAGGGGGGCGTCCCAGCTGAGGTATAATTCAGAGCGTTGGGGGGGGGCCAGCTGAGGTATAATTCAGAGCGTTGGGGGGGCGTCCCAGCTGAGGTATAATTCAGAGCGTTAGGGGGGGGGGGGGGGGGGCAGCTGAGGTATAATTCAGAGCGTTGGGGGGGGGGGGCGTCCCAGCTGAGGTATAATTCAGAGCGTTAGGGGGGGGGGGGGGGGGGGGGGGCAGCTGAGGTATAATTCAGAGCGTTGGGGGGGGGGTGTCCCAGCTGAGGTATAATTCAGAGCGTTGGGGGGGGGGTGTCCCAGCTGAGGTATAATTCAGAGCGTTAAGGGGGGGGGGGGGGCAGCTGAGGTATAATTCAGAGCGTTGGGGGGGGGGGGGGTGTCCCAGCTGAGGTATAATTCAGAGCGTTGGGGGGGGGGTGTCCCAGCTGAGGTATAATTCAGAGCGTTGGGGGGGGGTGTCCCAGCTGAGGTATAATTCAGAGCGTTGGGGGGGGGGTGTCCCAGCTGAGGTATAATTCAGAGCGTTAGGGGGGCGTCCCAGCTGAGGTATAATTCAGAGCATTAGGGGGGGCGTCCCAGCTGAGGTATAATTCAGAGCATTAGGGGGGCGTCCCAGCTGAGGTATAATTCAGAGCGTTGGGGGGGGGCGTCCCAGCTGAGGTATAATTCAGAGCATTAGGGGGGCGTCCCAGCTGAGGTATAATTCAGAGCGTTAGGGGGGTGTCCCAGCTGAGGTATAATTCAGAGCGTTAGGGGGGTGTCCCAGCTGAGGTATAATTCAGAAAGTTAGGGGGGGGGGGGCCAGCTGAGGTATAATTCAGAGCGTTAGGGGGCGTCCCAGCTGAGGTATAATTCAGAGCGTTGGGGGGGGGTGTCCCAGCTGAGGTATAATTCAGAGCGTTGGGGGGGGCCAGCTGAGGTATAATTCAGAGCGTTAGGGGGTGTCCCAGCTGAGGTATAATTCAGAGCGTTGGGGGGGGGCCAGCTGAGGTATAATTCAGAGCGTTGGGGGGGGGGGGGGCAGCTGAGGTATAATTCAGAGCGTTAGGGGGGCGTCCCAGCTGAGGTATAATTACTGGGTGCAGGGCAGACGCAGCTCAGCGCACGTCATTTATTCATGATAAGCCCTGCTCTGTAGTGGCCCGCATGAAAACAGGCTAAGTGGCCTTGAGTGGGGGGGTGGGGGGGGGGGGGGGGGGGGGCGGGTGTCACAGAATCCTCCCCCCAGCAGCAGCCGAGCCACACTGATGAGCTGCTTCGGTTTCATTCCCACGAAGAGGAGCTCATGTATCTCACACACACACGCTACATACACACACACACACACACACACACACACGCTACATACACACACACACACACACACACACACAGCACTCACACACACATGCACACACACACACACAGCACTCACACACACATGCAAACACACACACAGCACTCACACACACATGCACACACACACATAGCACTCACATACTCACACAGCACTCACATGCACACACACATAGCACACACACACATACACACATAGCACTCACACAGCACTCACATGCACACACACACACACAGCACTCACACACACATGCGCGCACACACACCCTACATACACACACACATACAGCACTCACACACACATAGCACACACACACACACACACACACACATACAGCACTCACACACACGCTACATACAGCACTCGCACACACATAGCACACGCTACATACAGCACTCACACACACACACACACATACACACATGCATGTAACCCTACATGCTAGCTCGACCACTCTGCTCGGCTGCAGGGTGACTTGCACTCCCTGCCGTCCGGGTGAATGCTCTGCTGCAGGGTGACTTGCACTCCCTGCCGTCCGGGTGAATGCTCTGCTGCAGGGCGACTCGCACTCCCTGCCATCCGGGTGAATGCTCTGCTGCAGGGCGACTCGCACTCCCTGCCGTCCGGGTGAATGCTCTGCTGCAGGGTTACTTGCACTCCCTGCTGTCCGGGTGAATGCTCTGCTGCAGGGCGACTTGCACTCCCTGCCGTCCGGGTGAATGCTCTGCTGCAGGGCGACTTGTACTCCCTGCCGTCCGGGTGAATGCTCTGCTGCAGGGTGACTTGCACTCCCTGCCGTCCGGGTGAATGCTCTGCTGCAGGGTGACTTGCTCTGCTGCAGGGCGACTTGCACTCCCTGCCGTCCGGGTGAATGCTCTGCTGCAGGGCGACTTGCTCTGCTGCAGGGCGACTTGCACTCCCTGCCGTCCGGGTGAATGCTCTGCTGCAGGGCGACTTGCTCTGCTGCAGGGCGACTTGCACTCCCTGCTGTCCGGGTGAATGCTCTGCTGCAGGGTGACTTGCACTCCCTGCCGTCCGGGTGAATGCTCTGCTGCAGGGCGACTTGCTCTGCTGCAGGGTGACTTGCACTCCCTGCTGTCCGGGTGAATGCTCTGCTGCAGGGTGACTTGCACTCCCTGCTGTCCGGGTGAATGCTCTGCTGCAGGGTGACTTGCACTCCCTGCCGTCCGGGTGAATGCTCTGCTGCAGGGCGACTTGCTCTGCTGCAGGGTGACTTGCACTCCCTGCTGTCCGGGTGAATGCTCTGCTGCAGGGTGACTTGCACTCCCTGCCGTCCGGGTGAATGCTCTGCTGCAGGGTGACTTGTACTCCCTGCCGTCCGGGTGAATGCTCTGCTGCAGGGTGACTTGCACTCCCTGCCGTCCGGGTGAATGCTCTGCTGCAGGGTGACTTGCACTCCCTGCCGTCCGGGTGAATGCTCTGCTGCAGGGCGACTTGCTCTGCTGCAGGGCGACTTGCACTCCCTGCCATCCGGGTGAATGCTCTGCTGCAGGGCGACTTGCACTCCCTGCCGTCCGGGTGAATGCCCTGCTGCAGGGCGACTTGCACTCCCTGCCGTCCGGGTGAAGGGTTCTCGCTCGTCCCGACCACAGAGCTTCTCCACCCTAGCTCCCCTGTGATGGACCGAACTCCCCATTCCGCTACAAACCACTCAATCACTGCCAATTTCCTGTGTGTGTACGTGCATGTTTGTACATGTGTGTTTGTGTGTATGTCTGTGCATGTGATTGAATCAAAGTCAAGGATGGCCAATATGTTTCACCATCCTTGGAAATGTATATCACATTTCCACATGTGTTTTAGAAAGAATATTTTATATTCAGGTTATGATAGTATTGTAGATATCATTATTTGTATTCAATCACCATCCAGGTGTTTTTTGGGTTTACTCACAGTTTCATGCCTGTGGGTCTTGAGCTTCTTCTCTAAGATCTAAGTGCTATCATGCATTTGTATGTATTTGTTTATGTTGTATATGGAGGAGCAGGTGTGTATTGCAGATAGATCTGCTCCAGTGGTGAAGTGCTTCACACAGTTAAAGGCAGAGCTAGGGTTCTTCTTCATTATCACTGAGATTTCCAGGCTTTTTATTGAAGGAGGGACACTGTGTTCACATTACAATATTTTTCCAAACAACTTTTATATTTTTCTCAGAGGGCAGGACGTGGAGCGTATGTATATGAGTGTAATTTTCTGTAATTTTCTCCATTGTGTTTCCCTTTTATTTGATGTTTATTGCAAGGTTCATTCTTCTCTTCTTATCAAAAGCGCCGTTTGATTTTTTTAATCTTAATTTTCCCACCGCATCCTGTAATCATCGAGCTTGACCCCTGACCCCTGCTTCAGGCAGAGCTGGCGCTCATGTTCAAAGAGCCGCTTTACTGGACAAGCAATGTAAATGATAAACTCCTCTGCAAGGTTTTTTATTGGTTATCTGTGCGGTCTGAGAGAGAACGCATTGCACATTCACCGGCTGACTTTTAAGAAGCAAAAAATCTAATAAATAAATTGTGAGAAATTATTTCCTAATAGTCTCAACCATCTTTTTATATAGATCTAGGTAATGGTGCTGTTTAATACTGACGCTGGTATTGGTGCTGTTTAATACTGACCCTGGTAATGGTGCTGTTTAATACTGACCCTGGTATTGGTGCTGTTTAATACTGACCCTGGTAATGGTGCTGTTTAATACTGACCCTGGTATTGGTGCTGTTTAATACTGACGCTGGTAATGGTGCTGTTTAATACTGACCCTGGTAATGGTGCTGTTTAATACTGACGCTGGTAATGGTGCTGTTTAATACTGACGCTGGTAATGGTGCTGTTTAATACTGACCCTGGTATTGGTGCTGTTTAATACTGACCCTGGTATTGGTGCTGTTTAATACTGACCCTGGTATTGGTGCTGTTTAATACTGACCCTGGTAATGGTGCTGTTTAATACTGACCCTGGTAATGGTGCTGTTTAATACTGACCCTGGTAATGGTGCTGTTTAATACTGACCCTGGTAATGGTGCTGTTTAATACTGACCCTGGTATTGGTGCTGTTTAATACTGACCCTGGTATTGGTGCTGTTTAATACTGACCCTGGTATTGGTGCTGTTTAATACTGACCCTGGTAATGGTGCTGTTTAATACTGACCCTGGTATTGGTGCTGTTTAATACTAACGCTGGTAATGGTGCTGTTTAATACTGACCCTGGTAATGCTGCTGTTTAATACTGACCCTGACCTCAGTTATGAACCCTTAGAGTTCATAACTGAGCGTTTTTATGCTTTATTAGCTTTTAGGTAATATAGTTGTTAAAGTACCTACAAACAATTTAATGCTGCATATAATAGTTGATTATTCTGGTTCATTTCCGATCTTACAACTGGTGACAAGTTTTGGCTCATTTAATTAGTTATGAGTCGCGAGGATTAGGAGTGTCTTCTCACGATCAAATTCTCAGCTCGTTTTAAGCCTCAGACGCTACTAACAACCCGTAGAAACAAGCTGGCAGTCAGCCAGTCACTCGACCTGTTTAAAACAAAATAATGTACTGAATTTATTTTAAAGTGCGTCATATTGAAACAATTTTTCAGATTCACTGTTTTAAACTCTTGCTTTCCAATCACAGTTGATTTAAATGATCAAATCGTTACCATACCTCCTTCTATCTTCCATCACCCACATTTGATCTGTCTAATTCAGTCGTCTCCAGCCCTGGTCCTGGAGAGCTGCAGGGTCTGCTAGTTTTCATAGTGACTCTGCACTTCATGAATCAATTAGAGCAGTTGATTACACAGTTAACTTAACTCACCTGGTGTCTTGGATCTCAATTGGGTGCTGATTTTAAGGTGAAAACAAAAACCAGCAGACCCTGAAGCTCTCCAGGACCAGGGTTGGAGACCACTGGTCTAATTCAATTTGGATATTCTGGACGTCTCCAAATGAAAAAGCACTTCCAATCAGAAACTGGCCCAAATAGACACTGGATTTGTTTGAAATAGAAGGAAATTCCGTCCCTGTTTAAACATATTATTACAATCGTCAATATCGACAGACTGTTTTCTTAAAAAAAAGAAAAAACATAAAAATGTATTTAATTATTATTTTTTTAAACGGTAAACGCGTTTGACCCGAGGAAGGTGTTACCTTTCTGTTGGTTCTCTCAGGTGACATGTGGGCCTATGCAGGTCTGTTCACCTGTTTGCTTTTAGAGCCATTTCACTTACAGGACATCGCAATGCGAATGGGGTGCAGACGTTTTTATTTCCATGTAAACATAGAATAACTGGAACAATGTTAGTGACGAGTCTTTATGTCTCCCATAACTTCACCGAGGCTTTACGTTGACAGAGCCGATAAATATTTCAGGCGCTGTGGGTGGGACGGGGATAGCTTACTCACTGGGGCTAGATGACCTCCGGCCTTATCCGAGCTAATCGGGAGTTTGATGAAAACTTAATTGCCCTTTTCACGAGGAATCAAAAAAACAAATCGAATCAAGCTGCATCCCAGGTCTTTTTTAAATGCCCATCCTCGGGTCTGTTCCAGACGTGGATTTTTACCTCTCCGTCCCTAGTTCATTCACAATGCTTTTCCTGTAATACGATGCGTGTGCGGATCAATAAAACATGAGCCGCGTCCTGACTGTCGATCAGCTGAACCTCCTCAGCTGTATAAGTGGTGAAAGGCGGCGTAATCTCCTCGGACAAGATCCCGGCTGTGATTGAGAGACGGAGAGGGCCGCCTGTTAAAACCAAAGCCGAGCGAGCTCCCCTCGCATCGATGAATGGACCTCATTCGCAGAAACGGGGAATTTCGGCGCGATGGGTAGCGGCCGGGGTCTGGCTCGGGTGATCATGGAAATGCGGAACGAGATCAAAAAGCTGGAGTCGGAGAATAAGGCGCTGCGCGGGGAGTTGGAACTGCCGCCGTCGGGGCGCGAGACTGTGGGGCCAAGCTCGGTACCGCCCGCATTCCCACACAGACACGCGGCGGAAGAAACCCCTTCCCACGCTAATTTAAGACGAAATGCGTCTGCACCCACGCTGGAAAGACAATACAAGGGTAATACTGCACTGCGAAAACAGGATATTTTACCGTTATAACCAAAGCTGATATATTTTTTAATTCCTTAGATATTTGGGTGTTCTCTATTATTTTGTTTGCAAGTTGTCGTTATGCAAACCTTTGTGTCTTAATACATCAATATTCACTTCGCAGAGAACATCATAATGACGGTGCGGAGATATTCCATCTCCCCTAACATGAGGACAGTCAACCGGAAGAGCGAGAAATTGACGTGCGGACTGGACAATGCGGGTGTGGAGGCACGCGACACTGTGGACGGACATTACAGTGACTGGACCACACTTCAGGAGGAAAATCGTGGTAATGCGCCGGCCCTGCTGGATCCCGCTTCCCGGGACGACAGCAGCATTTCCCCCAAGGAGAAACTAACCAACAGACGGTCCCTCCAAGAATACGTGCACAAAAACAGGTGCGTGTTCTTTGGAAGTTTTTGCACTGAGATCGTTTTGTCATATTTAAAGTCGTGTTTGCCTAATTATTGTTTGCCACTAATGTGCTTGAAATATAAGATTGTTTACATCATCGACATTAAGTTTTCAGTGATGACCAAGATGCACTCATCAAATTTATTGCATTGGGTGCCCAAAATATATCCAGGGCTTCTTTTATCCAGTCAAGTTTACAGTATAGGCTACTGGGGTGCAATAACAGCGTCACACCTGGGGGGGAGGGGGGGGAGATTTCAGAGGGTAACAATGTGTGGTATTGAATTATGCGAATTAGCGAAATCTGTAAGTGCTTTTCAGACGCTATCTCTGGCTTTTACAGGGCTAAAGTCAAAACGGTCACGTTCCTCCTCCCTGTGGAAGACATATACACTAACCGGCCATTCCTGGCCAATCACAGGCCGGACAGGAACACGTATGACCTGGGCGTGATTGTAGAGAAGGACTCATGATGCGCAGAGGAGTGTGTCAGGAGATGAGCGGAGGGAAAGAGAAGCAGATATCCCACAGGATCCAGGTCAGAGCTGTCTCCTGTATTGTTCAGCAGGCGAATCAGGCAGCTGATTTTATCGCTCAGGCCTGGCCCCAGAGACTCCTGTTACAGGTTCAGTTTCCAGCATCCATCCAGGTAGAGTGATCCATCTGTGTGTGGTGCTCCGAGGCTGCCCCCCCCACCCCCGCCCCCGCCCCCGGATCAGATGTCTCCCCCACAGCATCAATCTGACTCCAGTTCGGAAGAGGCTGCAGGTGACGGCCGTTAGCAGCACTTTGGTTTCGGTTTCAGCTGATGAAACCAAAGCAAAATCAGCATCATTATTTATTTACTTTTTCTGTCCTTCCCACTCAGAGTATGTTCTGCTGGACTCACGTGTGTCTGTGTGACATCAGAATGCTGTCTTTATTTCCACACGTGTAACGTTGTTTTTTCTGTTTAAATGTGTAAAAAGTGAGAGTATAACACTACTTGTGTCATTTCCTGTAAAACAAAAAAAATATTTTTGTAAAGCAATTCAAAGTTTCTGCTCTGGTTCAGACTTCTTTATCTCTGTTTAATAGTATAATAATGTGTTCTATGTAAAAAAAAGAGAGTATATATTACTATATTGCACATAGATAAGTAAAGTCATGTCATGTATTATAACTGCTTCAGCCAATAGTTTGTCATTATTTCAATTCAAATCAGTGGTGTCTTCATTTTATATCACTTTGTTCACATACATTAGAAAGCACATAAACAACATTGGTTTACACATGTTGAACACAGGTGTATACAGATTAATTTTGGCAGAATATAAGTGTTAAAGATACATTGTACAAAGCTATCAATATCCAAGGATTTCTTTGGATAAAGTAGACCCTTATCCAGGGTGTGTAAAACTATGAAGTTCTGTAAAATAGCTGCAGAGTTAGTACTGTTCTAAATATCTGCAGTTAGTACTGTTCTAAATACCAGTAGAGTTAGTACTGTTCTAAATACTTACAGTTGGCACTGTTCTAAATACCTACAGTTCATACTGTTCTAAATACCAGTAGAGTTAGTACTGTTCTAAATACTTGCAGTTGGCACTGTTCTAAATAGATACAGAGTTAGTACTGTTCTTTTTTTACCAAAGCCAGAAAGACCAGGTACCTGCCAGAGTACCGTTGCAGAATTTAACAAACCAACAACATTTCACTCTGTATTCAAGACAACAGTTTATCCCTTGGCAAGATATAACACTGCAAATTTTAATCTCACAAAAGAGGAAAAACATATTTCTGTAGCAAGTAGCAAGTATATGTTCAATATTTTTACATTGGCCCCTGAATCCATACACTGACACTGGACCCTGAATCCACACACTCGCATTGGCTCCTGGATCCACACACTCCTGTTGGCCCCTGGATCCTCACACTCCCATTGGCTCCTGGATCCACACACTCCCATTGGCCCCTGGATCCACACACTCACATTGGCCCCTGGATCCACACACTCACATTGGCCCCTGGATCAATACATGCTAATGGCGGATAAATGAAAAACATGGAAAAGATTAAAAGCAAAGCAGCACACCCTCAGCCTCCAGGTCTCTGGCAGGCATCTCCATTGTGGCTCACAGCAGCACACACAGCCTGGTCCTGGTGGGCTTGTTTCCAGCAGCAGACGGCTCTCTGGCTCTGGCCAGGGAAGGGGTCCCTCCTTCCAGGTGCCTGGGGTTCTCCTCTGATGGGTTCTTCTCTGACAGGTTCTTCTCTGATGGGTTCTCCTCTGACGGGTTCTCCACCGATGGGTCGTCACTATGGAGACTCCCGTAGCTCTCTGAGTCCCGTGTCTTACCTGTAATGAATGGACAGGCCCTTTTCACATCACCAAGTCAAACTCCTGAAGCCCTTTACACCGGAGATGAGTCTCACCCTGTCCTGACACTCATTCACTTCACCTGTTTATGGCCTTGACCTTGTATTGCATTTTAACTGGATGTTGTGTTCACTTATTTGTATTGTATGACAGTTGTATTTGTCTGTTTGTATTCTTGTGTTATTGTTGTAACAATTTTTATGCTGCTTTCTTGGCCAGGTCACTCTTGAAAAAGAGATTTTAATCTCAACGAGACTTTTACCTGGTTAAATAAAGGATATATATATATATATATATATATATATATATATTTATAAACCAGTTACAAATCTGAAAACAAATGGGGCTTCTGCAGTAAAGTCTATGAGGAGTGACCTAGTGCTCAATGCACAGCCAGGCCTGCAGTTTCTGCTGAGCACTGCTGCCCATGTTTGTGCTGTTCTGTTACTGCTCTGCATGTTACTGACTATTTACAATCACCACCATCTCTAAAACATCTTACTGTGAGTGTACCTTGAGCTTAGTGACATGCAACCGTTACATGCATTCAATATTATCAGGGATCAGCAGGAGCGTTTTTAAAAACTCTGGGGCAGGCCGTTGCTCAGTGTGAGGCTGGGGGGCAGAAGTCCTGGGGGGCAGATGGCCTGGGGGGTAGGTCCCTTGCGGGGCAGATGGTGGCATTTACCTGACAGACTCTGGGTCGGATGTTGGGGCTCAGGCTGCTGGCTGGTGGGGTACAGACTCTGGGCAGGATGTTGGGGTTCAGCCTGCAGGCTGGTGGGGTGTGTCCCCGTCAGGCTGTCTCCATACTTCATGGGCAGGGCAGAGTCTATGGCTGCTGGAATACAAGTGGACTGGATCAGTGCACAGCTCTTTAATCAAACTGGGGCGTGTTTTGGACCAACAGTAAATCCATTCTGTTAAAACATATTGGGCCATCACAGAGTGACGGATGCATTATGGGTACAGAACAGTCAATGGATTACTGGTCCAACTGACAGAAGGCTACTATATCCCATTAGTGGGCATAACTGTTGGTATAGAGGAGGTTCTGGATGTGGGTGAGAGCAGACCTGGAGCCCTGTGCTTGCAGAGGGTCCTGTGAGCACTATTAGTGGGGGGCGATCGGACGGACTCAGGCCCAGGGTCCAGCTCCCTGCCAGACCAGCCCATGATCTGCTCCTCTGTGGCTCTCAGGTTTCCTTCCAGGAAGTAGGTGAGCATCTTCCCCTTCCCCTTCACTTCAATCTCCCCTCGAACCTGCAGCCGGAAGCCCTTATCTTTCAGAGCCCTGCAACAGGGAGCAAAGACTCGTACACACAGGAGGCCAGGGTAGAGTGTGGATGACTGAGCAAGTGAGTGAATGAATGCAATAACAAACAAATTAATTCTGATCAATAAACACATCACAGAAAAATGACAGATAAAAGAGCTGTCATCTTGAGTTTGAAAAAATGTTCCCTGGGTTATGAGAAGTGTAAGGTTCCTATTCGATGCTAGGGCTGAGGTGGATTGTGGGAAGTGTAGTCTTACTGGAAGACACTGGGGCTGGGGTGGGTTATGGGAAGTGTAGTCTTACTAGTAGACACTGGGGCTGAGGTGGGTTATGGGAAGTGTAGTCTTACTGGTAGACACTGAGGCTGAGGTGGGTTATGGGAAGTGTAGTCTTACTGGTAGACACTGGGGCTGAGGTGGATCTTATTGGGCAAGCCATGGCTCTCCATGCGGGATGCCGTGTTCACCGTGTCTCCAAACAGACAGTACCGCGGCATCTTCTCCCCCACAACCCCTGCCAACACCGGCCCAGAATGCAATCCAACCCGGATCTAGGGCCCAACCACAGACAAACAGGACCCTTAAAAAGAACACCACCACAACTGTGAATTATGGGATTTACCCCAACTGGGTTTTGCTGGATAAAACAGCCGGGCCCTGGACTTCATTTCCAGGCTGCAGGTTGGCCGTTTCCTCAGGGTAGAGGTGCATATGAGGTCACTCCTGTTACTGCGACTTCAGCTTGTGTGCAGATACAGGCCCATTCCTCCATCATCTCGTCACACTTCATCTTAACCACAGCATTACTCTTACATCACACCCATGTACACAACCGAGCATCTGGTAAAATCAGGAAGTGTAGCATAATAGCGGGCCCTATGATTGGTCCTCTCTCATCTGCATAGGCTGCCCTGTGATTGATCCTCTCACCTGTATGGGCTGCCCTGTGATTGGTCCTCTCACTTGCATGGGCTGCCCTGTGATTGATCCGCTTACCTGTATGGGCTGCCCTGTGATTGGTCCTCTCACCTGTATGGGCTGCCCTGTGATTGGTCCTCTCACCTGTATGGGCTGCCCTGTGATTGATCCTCTCACCTGTATGGGCTGCCCTGTGATTGATCCTCTCACCTGTATGGGCTGCCCTGTTATTGGGTTGGTGACCTCCCGGGCAGCGATGATCATGCCCAGGGAGAAGTTGGCCACTCTCTCTGCATGGCTGGCAACAGGGATGGGAACTCCGCCCACCACCATGTAGGCGTCGCCGATGGTCTCCACCTGTGCATCAGGCAAGAACATAAGGGTATTACATCACATAATGATGAAAACAGGTCATTCAGCCCACATGCCCTCTCCATTAACCTACAGTACCTAGCACTCATCATTAAACTACAACCTAGAAAAGATCCAGCACTGCATCAGGCCTGGGTCTACACCCCTGGGCCTATGCCCATGGCCCTCCGTCCCTGGACCTACGCCCCTGGGTCCCTAGGGTCTCTGCTTCCTCTACATGACCTGGCTATTCTGTTCCGCACATTGACAGGCACAACCACACAGACACCGGTACAACCACACAGACACAGGTACAACCACACAGACACCAGCACAACCACACAGACACAGGTACAACCACACAGACACCGGTACAACCACACAGACACAGGTACAGCCACACAGACACAGGTACGGCCACACCGAAACCGGTACAACCACACAGACACAGGTACAACCACACAGACACAGGTACAGCCACACCGACACCGGTACAACCACACGGACACAGGTACAACCACAGACACAGGTACAACCACACAGACACCGGTACAATGACAGAGACACTGGTACAACCACACAGACACAGGTACAACCACACAGACACAGGTACAACCACACAGACACAGGTACAGCCACACAGACACAGGTACAACCACAGACACAGGTACAACCACACAGACACCGGTACAATGACAGAGACACAGGTACAGCCACACAGACACAGGTACAACCACAGACACAGGTACAGCCACACAGACACAGGTACAGCCACACAGACACAGGTACAGCCACACATACACACGTACGCATGAATTTAATGAAATTTTATGCATTCTCAGACCTTGTAGACATTGTGCACAGTGGTGAGGCGGTCAAACTTCAGGTACATGGAGTTGAGCATGAAGACAATCTGGATGGGCTCGCATTCAGAGCAGATGTTGGTGAACGTCACCACATCACTGAAGAGAATAGTGCACTCCTTAAACTCTCCTGCAGGGGAACACAAATCCATACATCTAAGACTAAAAGCAGGTGCAAAACCATCCATTAATAATAATATCAAACAGTTTATTATTATTATTATTATTATTATTATTATTATTATTATTATTATGAGGTAATATGCACTATAAATAAAATTTTATCAATTGAATGTGAGTATAATCTGGAGGTAATCTGCTTCATTAGATATGGCTCTGTGCCACCTGTCCTGCTGTGAGCTAGATTACCTCCTCCTCCTCTCCTCTCTCCTCTTTCCTCCTCTCCTCTCCTCTCCTCTCCTCTCATCCTCTCCTTTCTCCTTTCTTCCTCTGCTCCTCTCCTCTCTCCTCCTCCCTTCCTCTTCTCCTCTCTCTTCCTCCCCTCCTCTCCCCTTTTGTCCTCTCTCTTCCTCCCCTCCTCTCCCCTTTTGTCCTCTCTTCTCCTTCCCTCCTCTCCTTATCTCTCATCTCCTCTCTCCTCTTCCTGATCCACTCACCTGCCTCCACCCTCTTGCCCTCCTTCAGCTGGTTGGCCACGTGTTTGGGCAGCATGGCATACAGCAGCGTTTCGGTCTTCTGCTTCTCCTGCTCCAGGTGCTGGGACAGGTGCCGCAGCTCCTCCTTCTTGCGCTCCAGCTGATTGGACAGCTCCATCTCAGCCAGCCGCTGCTGGTTGAGCAGGATGAGGTCACGCGTGACATCATGCGGGGCGATGTCTGAAATGTGCATGTGCCTCTCCTGCAGCTCCTGCAGGCTGCGCAGCAGAGGAGAGGCCTGGTACAGCATGCACTGCAGCGTGTCCATCCACACCATCTGCCCTGCAGCGAGAGAGAGAGAGAGTCACATCCACACCATCTGCCCTGCAGCGAGAGAGTCACATCCACACCATCTGCCCTGCAGCAAGAGAGAGAGAGAGTCACATCCACACCATCTGCCCTGCAGCAAGAGAGAGAGAGAGTCACATCCACACCATCTGCCCTGCAGCGAGAGAGAGAGAGAGTCACATCCACACCATCTGCACTGCAGCGTGTCCATCCACACCATCTGCCCTGCAGTGAGAGAGAGAGAGAGTCACATCCACACCATCTTCCCTGCAGCGAGAGAGAGAGTCACATCCACACCATCTGCCCTGCAGCAAGAGAGAGAGAGAGTCACATCCACACCATCTGCCCTGCAGCAAGAGAGAGTCACATCCACACCATCAGCCCTGCAGCGAGAGAGAGAGTCACATCCACACCATCTGCCCTGCAGCGAGAGAGAGTCACATCCACACCATCAGCCCTGTAGCGAGAGAGAGTCACATCCACACCATCTGCCCTGCAGCAAGAGAGAGTCACATCCACACCATCTGCCCTGCAGCGAGAGAGAGTCACATCCACACCATCTGCCCTGCAGCGAGAGAGAGTCACATCCACACCATCAGCCCTGCAGCGAGAGAGAGTCACATCCACACCATCTGCCCTGCAGCGAGAGAGAGTCACATCCACACCATCTGCCCTGCAGCGAGAGAGAGTCACATCCACACCATCTGCCCTGCAGCGAGAGAGAGTCACATCCACACCATCAGCCCTGCAGCGAGAGAGAGTCACATCCACACCATCTGCCCTGCAGCGAGAGAGAGTCACATCCACACCATCTGCCCTGCAGCGAGAGAGAGTCACATCCACACCATCAGCCCTGCAGCGAGAGAGAGTCACATCCACACATCAGCCCTGCAGCGAGAGAGAGTCACATCCACACCATCAGCCCTGCAGCGAGAGAGAGTCACATCCACACCATCAGCCCTGCAGCGAGAGAGAGTCACATCCACACCATCTGCCCTGCAGCAAGAGAGAGTCACATCCACACCATCTGCCCTGCAGCGAGAGAGAGAGAGAGAGTCACATCCACACCATCTGCCCTGCAGCAAGAGAGAGAGAGTCACATCCATACCATCTGCCCTGCAGCGAGAGAGAGAAAGAGTCACATCCACACCATCTGCCCTGCAGCAAGAGAGAGAGTCACATCCACACCATCTGCCCTGCAGCGAGAGAGAGAGTCACATCTCTAGTATGGGTTTGTCTCTCTCTCTCTCTCTGTCTGTCTCTCTCTCTCTCTCTCTCTGTCTCTCTCTCTCTCTCTCTCTCTGTCTGTCTCTATCTCTCTCTCTCTCTCTCTCTCTCTCTCTCTCTCTCTCTCTCTCTCTCTGTCTCTGTCTCTGTCTCTGTCTCTCTCTCTCTCTCTCTCTCTCTCTGTCCCACCTCGCAGCTCCAGCATGGGCCGGTCTCTCCAGTCCTGGGGCATGGTGTCTCTGCGGGTCCGCAGCACAAAATGGCTGTTGATGAACATGCGGATGCTGGGGATGGTGAAGGGGACCTCGGGGTGCACGATGCTGAAGTACTGGTCCAGACGGATCCGCATGGTCTGCAGGCCGGGGACGATCTTCTGAATGTTCACCCCTGCCTGTCTGACCCGCAGCTGCATGGGAACAGCAGGGGACCGCAGGGCATCAGCAGGGTATCACTTTCTTTTCAGTGAGACACTAGTGAAGTTTAATCTGAATGGATGTTTCATCTTCAGTGAGAGACTATGAAATTTAATCTGAATGGATATTTCATCTTCAGTGAGAGACTATGAAATTTAATCTGAATGGATGTTTCATCTTTAGTGAGACACTAGTGAAATTTAATCTGAATGGATGTTTCATCTTCAGTGAGAGACTATGAAATTTAATCTGAATGGATGTTTCATCTTTAGTGAGACACTAGTGAAATTTAATCTGAATGGATGTTCCATCTTTAGTGAGACACTAGTGAAGTTTAATCTGAATGGATGTTTCATCTTTAGTGAGACACTAGTGAAGTTTAATCTGAATGGATGTTTCATCTTTAGTGTTCAGAAGAGGAAGACGGGCTAACTTCCTGATCGAAGACGACGTGGAAGGGGAAGGAGTTGCAGAATGTCTTCAGATCGATGCACAGGGCTTCTGGGTAAACAGGCTCAAAGCCCCTCAGGAGTTTCCCTGAGAAGAGAAAAGAGGTTAATCCCAGCAGCAGCTCATATGCACATGCGTTACAGGGCAGCGATGGAGCGTTTATTCTTCACACATCTTCCCCTGATGTGTCCTTCTGCAGAAGCTCAAAGTTCAAAGGTTGGGCAATGTAGGGCATCACTGGTTTGCAGGTGTCTTGGAAACAGACTAGTGCCACCAGTGTGAGAAGCCAGCTGCAGGTAGGGTAGAAGTTTTAGATCCCTGGGGCCCAAGAGACAGGGCCCAGTGGGCCATGGAGCTGCTGAGGTGGGTCAGTCTTATTAAACATCATCTGCACAACATACACTGCAATAATTAAGGGCAGATTACACATCATAAGTATAAGATCCATTGTATCAGTTACATTGTACATGCTGTTGGTTTTGCCGTTGTTAAAACCTTATAGTTAAGACCTTATAATTCTGTATTTGAACATGACAATTGAACATAATTAAAGTTTAAGATGTGGGGAGACAAAGAATTAAGTGACTCATAAAATATTTGTCATGAGCCAGAAGGTTTGGAAACTACTGGTTTAGATCACAGCTAAAAGTGGCCATCGCTATACAGGGCAGTCACTAATCCCAGCCATCGCTGTACAGGGCAGCCACTAATCCCAGCCATCGCTGTACAGGGCAGACACTAATCCCAGCCATCTCTGTACAGGGCAGACACTAATCCCATCTGTACAGGGCAGCAGCTAATCCCAACCATCGCTGTACAGGGCAGCAGCTAATCCCAACCATCGCTGTACAGGGCAGCAGCTAATCCCAACCATCGCTGTACAGGGCAGCTGCTAATCCCAGCCATCGCTGTACAGGACAGCTGCTAATCCCAGCCATCTAATCCCAGCAATCACTGTACAGGGCAGCAGCTAATCCCAACCATCGCTGTACAGGGCAGCAGCTAATCCCAACCATCGCTGTACAGGGCAGCAGCTAATCCCAACCATCGCTGTACAGGGCAGCCGCTAATCCCAGGCATCGCTGCTAATCCCAGCCATCAATGTGTGTGGGTCTCTGGTCATCATACCCTTTCCCAGATGGACCAATCCCCGCACCATCTCCCAGGGGCTGCTCCGCGTGGGCCACCTGTGTGCGGGACACCTTGCAGTCAGCCCGTTCCCCTCCGCACACTCTGCTCCTGCCTGGTTAGGGAGACGGGGAACACCACAGGGCCAAAGGGCATGCTAGTGTATGCTATTCTGTCTGTCTCACAGAGACTGTGATGCACAACTGCCTGCTCTTTCTTTATTATTTGCAGAAATAGCATTGCAGACAGAAAATTGGCAAAGAAACATTATTTACCATTATCTAGCAATCATGTAGCAATTATACAACATCTCTGTAAGAATGTGAGTGGTTTGGGGTTAAAATTTGTTCAGCATATCATAGCACTTTTTTAAAGGAAGTGGTCACCTGTTTGTTTGTGAGCTTTGCCTTGACTGGAGTACTGGACATGCGTGGCTTTGTCTGTGAGTTTTTGCTATTGCTGCGCGCCTTGTTTGAAAAGACTGGCTCCTGAGTCACGAGGAACACTATATGTTCCTTCTTCCCTGTCCAGCCTGCTTCTTCCATTTGGTTAACAATTTCCATTTTTATCTGGATTCTGAAGAAGTCTTTTGCAACAGCCCCAATAATACCTGCAGAAATCAGAATGGGCAGACACAACACACTCACAAGATAACGTTTATCTGATTTACACTAATACAGCGATTCCACAGAACATGGCAGTCCACATGCATCGTAATATTTGATGAATTTTAAGTCCATAATTCAGATTTGATGCGGTGGCTCTCACTGATGTCAACCCACAGGGGGACGTTCTCACCGGGGACGATGTGGCAGAGGCCGCGTCGAATAGAGTAGTAGTGCAGGACCATGCTGCCATCGCTGCTCTTCTCCACACGGAACGAAGGTGCGTTCATCTCCTGCAACGAAGCCATTCAGATTAGCTTCTCATTTCAGCTTAAAGTACACAAATACAATGTAGAAGTATATATGCATGCGACCAAACACGTATAAGCACAGAACCTCTATTACATGATTTCCCCTGCGAGTTGGAGGAAAACTGAATCATTTAAATTCTCACAAGATTTCATTGAAACCTTCAATTCTCATTGAAACGTAAGCACACAGTGAAACATCCAGTGTTAATTAAACTCTAACATGAGTCCAGTACATACTGTAAGTACACTGTAAGTGTTGATTTAACTCTGAAAGTTTTTCTGTACAGATGGGGACTCCAGAGGCGTACCTTGTAGGACAGGGAGAGGTAGCTGTGTAATGCGTCCAGGTTCTCTATAAACTCATACAGGTTCCCTCCCAGCGTCCTCAGCATGTGGTCGTACCCGGATTGTTTGCAGAACTCAAAGAAGTATTCCCCAAACTGTCTTAGCACCACTTCTGGCTCGACATCTTCACATAGCAATTAGAGTAGTTTAACATGGCAAAGTGTGATAGAGTACAGTGTAGGTAGGTAGGTAGGTAGGTAGGTAGATAGACAGATAGATAGATAGATAGACAGACAGACAGACAGACAGATAGATAGATAGATAGATAGATAGATTATATAGATTCTATAGATTCAATAGATTGCTTTGTCACATTATTTGTAATGATTGAAAGCCTTTCTTGATTCTTAAGGCATTCAAACTTTTCCGATAGATAATATTGGCTGCATGTGCCGACCAGCCTACCCAGCAGCTTGCAAGCCTCTGCCACCAGTCGCATGGTGATGTCATCTCCGTAGACCTCAAATGTCATGAAGGTGTCCTGAACCCCTGCCTCTGTTCTGCAGGTAAATAAACGTTTACCTGCAGACATTTGTGGATGTTTGTGGAATTTGACATACAATTTGGTAGGCTTGCACACGTTTTACAAAACGATGGTACATTTTGCTATGTCAGCAGATGAAAGGGCCATTGAAAGTTTTATTTTATCTATCATAGACAGGCTGCTGCATTAGACACCACTTAGACCACACAGTAATTTCTTAAATGGCGAGGTAATTACACGCCTGTTGTATAAAACTAAATGTATAGGTAGGGTGCATATGGGCTGAGAGATGTGGGAGGATTATTGCTCAGATTAATTTATAGGCGACAACCGGGTGATGTGACTAACATTACCTGAGTTTTTCCCACGTCTCCTCTCCGAATTTTTCAATAACCAAAGACTTCAAACACGTGTTAATAAATCCGTACTACAGAAAAATACAGAAATTACATCATCGTTTACATTGAATGCTGTTTTAATTTTTTTTAAATTGTTCATTATGTCATCCTTCTTCTTCTTCTTCTTCTTCTTCTTCTTATTATTATTATTATTATTATTCATTACGACTACCACTGCTAGTAGTAGCAATAAAAATTTTTAGTAGAAGTATATTTTAACAAAATATTTTTCTCCCATTTTGACAGATCCAGTACTACACGACTATACCTTCATTTCTAAGTATTTTAAAAACATTGGTACCTACGTTTACTAAATTTGTGATTACCTTGAACAAATACGTAGTTTAAAAACATTGTAAATGCAAAAAAAAGAAGGTCCTGAACAAATTTTGGGCTAAATTATAGTATACATTTCAACATAGACTTACCATTTGGACTCGTGTATCCCCACCTGTTACACGAGGTAATCCGGTGGGTGGACAGCAAATCTTTGCTTCTTCTTTTTTATTTTTTATTTTTTATACTAAAGTAAGACTTTAGAAAACAACATGCACCACTCCGCGGGGCTTATGAACACTAATGCATGTCTCACACCACTCGCTGTTGAAAGCAAAAACACAATGGATGTACTGCCATAACCCATCTTATTTCAACAGCAGTGGAATCATAAGCTTACTCTTTTTGGCAAATGAGAAAAACATCTATCAACATCGGTTTGAAATAATGCCTGCTGATTTGTAGCGATGCTGCAGAATATCACTCCGCTGTCCGTTCCGCTGTCCAGGCGTCTGAAGTGCTGAAACAATTTCGGAAGCGTGAAACAGGATGAGGAAGTCTTGCTGCGTGTTGTCTGCTAAAATCCAGACTTTTTTTATTTCTTCGTATGTACATATACCTTACTGAACGACATTTAGCCTTAACTCATAAAATGTTTATTTGTTTTATTAATTAATGATACGAAACGGCTTCCCTGTGGAACATCACTATTCACCAGATTCACTGAAAACTTGCAAATCGTCATTGACGCTGACCCTGAAAGAAATGTAAAATAATCCCCGGGGATTACACATTTTGAATGGTTCTGTATGTGACGCTCAGTAGTGCACATTTCTGTGCGTAAATCAAAGTTTATTTACTTACCATGAATGTGGTAAGTAAATAAATACATAAATAAATAATTTTTCCACGATACTTACGTACAGTTTCGAGAACTACATTATTCTTAATCCAGACAGAGTTGTATTTGCTGTTACACTGCGGAACTGGATAAGAAAGTTAAATGTGTCTAATCCTTCATCTATCCATCCATCCATTCATCCATTATCTAACTCGCTTATTCCTGGTCAGGATCGCCGGCGGACTGGAGCCTATTCCAGCATGCATTGGGCGGGAGGTAGGAATACACCCTGGACCGGCCGCCAATCCATCGCAGGGCTCGGATCTTACATCTGCTCGTATTTTTTCTTTTTTTCTTTTATTTTATTTTTATTTAACCAGACAGCTCAACTTAGAACTCAGTTCTCTCTTGGAGTGACAAAGTGGGTAGGGAATTCAAGAGATTGTGCAGCCAATCTGATTTAGTGCAAGGGTTTGCGTAGCCAATCAGATTTAGGGTGATTCTTTCCAACCCATTTGACCCTGTTGACCGCTGCATAGTCCTGTCTTCCCCTTCTGCAGTGCCCCCTCTGTGGCCTGTGCCCTCCTCTTCTCTCTCTCCACCAAATTTATCTCCTTTCTGCACATCGCTTGTTATGTTGGTGCAGTGTGGACGACGCTCAACTCTTCTTCCTTCCCACCACCTGACCTACAGGTCTCCATACGCCCCTCAGTCTGCCTGAATGACGTCATCAGTTAGATGGAAAATCTCAGAAAAAAATCATGTCTATAAACACTAGCCAGACCCCTTTTGTTCTGCAACTTTAGGACATCTGGCTCCTCCCTCTTTCTGAGCCTGTACTTCCCAGTCTGTCTGTTCTGGCCCCTGGTGTTGAATGCAGTAAGTTAGGCGACTTGTCTGTAATACTTCCTGTAGTAGGTAACTTCAGAATTTTGTCAGATAGACATTTTTCATCTTTATTACTGACTCTTTTGAGTTACATATTTGCTAATATGGATAGCTACATACATACTGTATTTAGTGTACTTTTATCATTACCAGCTGCTTAACAGATATACACTGCACCATTTAAGCCAGATGTATCACTTAATATTTAATATTTTTATTTTTAATAGCTGGGCGTGCATGAGCTTCCCACAGCAGTCAGAACGGCAGAGATGTTGGCCATCTTCTGACGCAGACTGTAGACCCACCTCTTTAGACAGCCCCTCAGCTTGGCCACGCTGACCCTCTCTGGCATTTTTATCAACCCCAACATCTGATTAGGGGAAACTTATTTCTTTAAGAGCCTGTGGTTCTTTGCTGTTGTTCAATTTACATAGTTTAATGCTCACTGGTGTTGTTTTGTATTTGTTTATGTAATTTAGTTTAATAAAGTTAAATGTGGTAGTTAATTAGTTATCAGCTGAGTCTGCACTTCTTGCTCTTGCCATCTGTCTTGGGATTATGCTTGTCCCCCTCTCGGGAGTTACTGCATTCAGTTCCTGATCTTTGCACTTGTTTTCGCATTTTGAGTCTCTCTGGGTGAAAGAATCTGTTAAATTCCAGTAAAGTAACGTAGAGGTAATGCAAATGTGGAATGAATGACAATAACAATGTAGAAAGGGAATTTTACCCAACATTTATTTCCATTTAAGATCAGACCCATGGTAGACCACACAAAAATCAGTTTTTACGTAGGCTACTGCCTAAAAACCCCCCTTCAAATAAATTTTGTTTTACATGTTACACAGAGAATGGCAATGGCATTAAACCAGATATGTTCGCATTGCCGGCCAGGATAATCAGTTTCAGGTTAACATTTGACTATTTACAAAAGCAAGGTTTTTTATATAAGTGACCCCCGTAAGGTGATATCGGGTAATACCGCAAGAGAAAACTGCAGTGAAGTCTGCAGTCATTTCTCTGAGTACAGCGGTGGTGCTGACTTGTTTAAAAATATGTTTTATGCAAATTCTCCTCTTTTTCTCGCGTGGTTTGAGCTCCGCTGGCCTGCGCAGTGCGCTCGCAGTCCGCCATCACCGAGCAGAACCAGCGGGGCAGAGCTGCGAGTGGAGACGATAACAGCCCGGAGAGGGACGTAGACCCACGGAGTGGTTCTCCCACCTCCACGCTTCCTTAAAATATTATTTCATGTTAATATAGAGACGACAGACTAACTAAACATGTCTAACCTCAGCAAAGGGGGCACCAAGAAGGACACCAAAATGAGGATACGGGCTTTTCCTGTGAGTGCCGGCCGTAGACAGGACGCTTGTTTCGGCAACCGAGGCCATTCTAGTACCGAGGATTTGATCAGAACACCCCGTATAATAGGCCTGTAATACTGTAAACAATCTGTAAAATATGAATACGCATTGTAATTGGAAATATACTTGAATTTATTTTTATTTGTCACGTGCATTTTTACAAAAACTAGAAGCCTGTAAAACCTTAGCAGGTAAACACAGTGTTGTTTGGCTCGTTAGCGGTTAGCGTAGCTAACTTACTCGGCTTGCCACTCAACTGGCTAATTAGCTTAGCTAGCTTACTTTTGCGAACCAATTGCCAGTTGACAGTGTTATTTTTGTAGCTAGCATTGCTGGCCCTCTATTGACACCTGTTTGCTTGTGGTCAGAAACCTGTGCTGAGGTTGTTTGGTCGATCAGCGGATGGATAGGCGATCCTGAGCTTTTCAGTGTTTCAAATATGTCAGTATGGCTAATTAGCTACGCTAGCTACATGCTACAATGACTTTAGCTACAACCGTGGCAGCATTATAGCTTAGCTAATGTAAGCTAGCTGATTCCCATTCGACCAGTGCTAAATTAATGTTAGCCAAGTATGCCAAGATACGTCTCAATAACAACGTAACACAATGGTGTTGACAATAATATTGTCGTATTATGTTGTAAATAGCACTACAGACAATTGGTTAGACTTTATTTTAAACAAAAATATGGTTGGGGTGCTTAGCAGCTGACAATTACTGCGAATAGCGTGCCACATCGCCGCGAATTATGGGCGAATATAACGTTACTTAGCGATGAACCCAACTTATATAGCACTGGCCATCGCTGCATCCCAAAATGCATTTTACACGTTAAAGCAACGTTAAGATAACATCTACCTCACTCCAAAACTAGCTAGCTTGGTTAGTTAGCGCTTGCTAGGTAACTAAACTCTCATGAGATAACAGATTTTTATAGTTAGAACTTGGGCAAGTGCTGATGTATAACTAAGCAGGTAAAGTTAACTGTACAGGCGTTAATACTGGCGCGGATGTGTGACTTATCCATCTGCGCTAACTAAACGGCTGTAACGTTAGTTTGATGGAACCGGGCTAGCCGGTTAAACTGCTGTCTTGGGAGTAAAATGTAACTCCAGATGAAAGAGCCAAGGTTGAACCCGGCGATACGTTTCGGGTGATATTTTATTGCTTTGTCCAGCAGGGTCAGTTCAGTGTGTGACAACGATTCAAAATTGAAACGAATTTACTGGAGCAGTAAGTTAGGCTACTTGTGTGTACTTAAGCAATTTGTCAGATAGACATTTTTCATCTTTATTACTGACTCTTTGGAGTTAAATTTTTACTAATGTGTATAACTACGTCCATACAGTATTTAACGTAACTTTATCATTACCAGCTACTTAACAGACATACACTGCACCATTAAGCCAGATTTATTACTTAATATTTAATATTTCTAATATTTATAATATATATAATATTTTAATTGCCAGACATGTAGCTTTGTGTCCTTTTACACACTATTACGCTCTCCAGCCAGAACCTCTGAGATGTTAACACACATTGTAGCATCTTGCAGAAGGTGACCTGTGTAAGTCAATGTGTGGTACAGACATGTTCAGTAATTTAGGACACTTAAAAAGTGTACATATTAGCTACTTTAATTAGGCTTGACTGGCCTTAATTTAAAATTGGATCCTTACATGTTTTTCTTTACATTTTGACATTTATGTGTCAGCATGATATTACAGTCAGGTGCCCTTGATATATTAACTTTGGAACAAAGATAAATTGATCGTGAAATTTGCCAGCCTTCATTAAAATTTTAGTCTCTCTACCCTCTTCATTTGTCATTTGAATCTAAACTCGCACTTCCAGAGACAATATGCTTTTAAAAGCAGTCTGAGTTGTTAAAATGGCCACATGTAATTTGTTTGTTTTGTGCTGTTCTGTTGAAATGAGTTCCTGTTTGTTTTTTGCCTGGTGGGTAGGTCCGTGTTTGTCTGTGTGTATTGTTTATTGCCATGTCGGTTTGTAAAATTACAGGGCAGTTAGTACAGTGAGTAACACACTCAAGATCCCCATTTTAGAGTCTGCAGGATGTCGCCCCTACATGGATTCTGTTTGGATTTGACTCCTGTAGCAGCAGTGTGTATGAGGCTGTAGCAGCACAGTGTGTGTGAGGCTGTAGCAGCACAGTGTGTGTGAGGCTGTAGCAGCAGTGTGTGTGGCTGTAGCAGTGTGTGTGTGAGGCTGTAGCAGCACAGTGTGTGTATGAGGCTGTAACAGCACAGTGTGTGTGTGAGGCTGTAGCAGCAGTGTGTATGAGGCTGTAGCAGCACAGTGTGTGTGAGGCTGTAGCAGCAGTGTGTGTGGCTGTAGCAGCACAGTATGTGTGGCTGTAGCAGTGTGTGTGTGAAGCTGTAGCAGCACAATGTGTGTGTGAAGCTGTAGCAGCACAGTGTGTGTGAGCCTGTAGCTGCACAGTGTGTGTGTGTGAAGCTGTAGCAGCACAGTGTGTGTGAGGCTGTAGCTGCACAGTGTGTGTGAGGCTGTGGCAGCACAGTGTGTGAGAGGCTGTAGCACAGTGTGTGTGAGGCTGTAGCAGCACAATGTGTATGAGGCTGTAGCACAGTGTGTGTGAGGCTGTAGCGTGGTGTGTGTGAGGCTGTAGCAGCAGTGTGTGAGGCTGTAGCAGCAGTGTGTGTGTGAGGCTGTAGCAGCACAATGTGTATGAGGCTGTAGCACAGTGTGTGTGAGGCTATAGCAGCAGTGTGTGAGGCTGTAGCAGCAGTGTGTGTGTGAGGCTGTAGTCTTCCTGCCACATTAGACTGTTGGAGGCCCAGGGTTTATGGCTGAAAGGCTGACTCCTCCACCCTCTTATTTAATACAGATTATTTCACAATCCTTCAGCTGCTGCTTAATTACATGCTGCAACTTGAGCGCTAATATGAGCACATTGTACATTCCTATGCTTGTATCATTAATGGCAACTATTTCCATGCTACTAAGATCAGTCTGGGCCATTGCTGCGCATTGCACACTGGTTCCCTTTCCCCTTCACCAGCCCTAATGACACACTTGCCTTGTTTCATCAGAGAAGTGATGGTTTGCGTACGGTATGTTCCTGTGGATGGCCTGAACTTTCACCAGTGGCCTGTCATTCAGCCTCTAAAACATTGGATAGTTTGTGGCATTTAAAGAGAAATATACAGTGGAAAACTCGCTCGGTGTTCTGGCCTATCAGGGATGGGTTTGTGTGTGTCATTTTCGACACTGCTGTCAGGACGTTTCAGTAATGAGAGGTGTCTGTGAGGGGGACCCTGTGCTGTAGAAGGTGATGCGTTAAAGCGAGCTCCTAGCTCCCTGTGGTCATTGGAGTCGTGGCTCTTTTGGAGGACTGGGGTTTTTTTGACTGGAGGAAGACGTTGTGGAGGTTGAAATGTCAGTCTCCCCTGGTTCATTAAACAGTGTGTTTTGCACTGAGCTCAGTGCTCCAGCATTGCTTATTTTGGACCAGTCCCTGTGAAGTTGTCCGGGTAAGGAGCCTTTCTCTATAGTCTGACTGCCCTCAAGGCTGAGCACCTATTTAGTCCTCTTATTTAGCTGGCCTGAAGCGCCTTGGGAATCTTCCTTTTGATACTAGGGGTGCTGACCCCAGTGTCCTGGCTAAATTCCCACGTAGGCCAGCTTTGTGCATCTGTCCATCTAGTCATGCCCTACATCTGATTGGCTGCTCATTCCCTTGCATTCCCCACCCACTTTGAATCTCAGCGTTATCACTGCCAAAGGGAACTGAGCTCTTGGTGGGATGCTTGGCTTCAGCAGAAGCAGGGTGCATGGTGGGATGCTTAGCTTCAGCCATTCAGCAGGAGCAGGGTGCATGGTGGGATGCTTTGCATCAGCGGGAGCAGGGTGCATGATGGGATGGGTGCTGGCTTGGGCCCTCTTACAACACGCCTGGAGAATAGCTGCCTAAATCAGTCAAACTCAGTTCAGTTCCTTTCAGTTTTATTTGCATGGGACTTTTTCAAAGGGTATTGTCACAGAGAGGCTCTACAGAGCTCTGGGCCTGAACCCCCCCAGAGCAGGCCTGGGGTGACAGGGCAGAGAAAACTCTGGTAACAGGAAGAAACCCCAAGCTGAACCTGACTCAGTGGGGGCCCATCTGCCTCTGGCTGGCACCAGTTAACTGGGGAAAGGCTGATTACAAAATACATGTATAATAAACAGAAGAATGACAGTAAATAAATGTCTAAGTTCTCCAATAGTTATATTGCCTTTGTTTCTACTTACTGGTGACTCTGAATGGGAGTCCGTCTGTCTGTCTGAGCTGGGATGGAGCTATGGGCGTGTAACAGGGAAAGGTTTCCCGGGCACTATCAGGTCCTGGGGGCCCCTAGACTTTGTGTGTGTGAGTGAGTGTGTGAGTGAGTGGGCGAGCAAGCTGCTTCTGTTCTCTGTTCAGTTTCATGTGACTGTCTTTAGGAAGGAGAGGTGGTGAGGTCATGTGACTGTCCTTAGGGCAAAGTGGGGAGGTCATGTGACCGTGTGCTTAGGGAGAGGTGGAGAGGTCATGTGACTGTCCTTAGGAGGAGAGGTGGAAAGGTCATGTCATTGTCCTTAGGAGGAGAGGTGGAGAGGTCATGTGACTGTCTTTAGGAGAGGTAGAGGTCATGTGACTGTCCGTAGGAAGACAGGTGGAGAGGTCATGTGACTGTCCTTAGGAGGAGAGGTGGAGAGGTCATGTGACTGTCCTTAGGTGGAAAGGTTCTCTCAGTCACCTCTCTGCTCTTGCTGTGCTGGGTGTTTTTGTGCATCTTATGATGTAAAGTGGGGTTTGAGCTGCTCTCATGCCTAGTTTGTATTCTGGCCTGTGGCTTCAGAATGGGCTGGCTGGGGTCGGGCTGGGGGGGGTGGAAGATGTGAATGAATTTTTTATTATTCCAGGTTTTTTTGTTTTGACTCAGATCAGGTTTTTGCGGGCTGTCGAATCCCTTTCAGCTGGAAATGGAGCCATTCAGCAGGGAAATGGTGGCGCTTGCTGCAGTTTTTTTCTGAACGGGGTGCTGCTTCCCTGTGACTGAGTGGGGTCAGGCAGAGCTGGCTCTCAGGAATGAATCATGCAGCGTGTTGAGGTGTTCAGCTCGTTTGTCACGTGAGCCTCCTGCTCTCTGCTGGTTCCCTGTCTTTACAGTTCAGCAGCGAGGTGTAGATAAATCACAGTGTGACCTGGGCCTGAGGTCAGCCTGTCGTCTGTCTGATCTGTACCTGGCCTAGAGTCAGTCTGATCTGTGCCTCTTTTCCTCAGTCTGTGATTGTTTCCTCAGTCTGTGATTGTTTCCCCGGCCTGTGATCGTTTCCCCGGCCTGTGATCGTTTCCTCAGTCTGTGATCGTCTCCTTGGTCTGTGATCATTTCCTCAGTCTGTGATTGTTTCCCCGGTCTGTGATCGTTTCCCCGGTCTGTGACGCTCTCTGGCTTGTGTTCACTGCAGATGACCATGGATGAGAAGTATGTGAACAACATCTGGGACCTTCTGAAGAACGCCATCCAGGAGATCCAGCGCAAGAACAACAGCGGGCTGAGCTTTGAGGAGCTGTACAGGAACGCCTACACCATGGTTCTGCACAAGCACGGCGAGAAGCTCTACACAGGCCTGAGAGAAGTGGTTACAGAGCACCTAATCAACAAAGTAGGACCGCTTTACACTCACACACGTGCATGCACACACACACACACACACAAACACACACTCATACACACGCGCACACAGACACAAACACACTCAGATGCACACACACAAACACATGCAGATGCTCATCTCATCTACAACCTCCCCAAATTCTCCCACGTCACTCCCCTGCTGCGATCACTTCACTGGCTACCGGTCGCTGCCAGGATCCGATTCAAAGCCCTGACCCTTGCCTACACTGCCGCCAACAGGACAGCCCCTATCTACTTGCAGGACATGACTCAATTCTATGTGCCTGCTCGACCACTCCGCTCTGCGGCAGCAGGGCGTCTTGCAACCCCTCCCACCCGCCCAAAGGGATCACAGAGCTTCTCCACCCTAGCTCCCCAGTGGTGGAACGAACTCCCCGTCCCTCTCCGAACCTCCCCCTCACTATCCATCTTCCGCCGTGGCCTGAAGACTCATCTCTTCAGACTATACCTAGAATAACCACCACCACGCTGTGTATATATATATATATATATTAAAAAAAAAAAAAAAATAAAAAAAAAACCCTTTTTCCTGTCACTTGTTACATGTTGCCCCATCCCTGCACTTCTTGGTAAATTGTATTTGTCCTAATACTCTAGCTTATTCTTCTGCCTAGTTTGGCTTTGCAGATGTTAGACCAGGATAGTGTTCTTTGTTCTCGGCTAGAAATAGCTTTACAAAATAAGTAATTGTACCTTACTGAACCCGTGTTCAGCAGTTGTCTACGATCATGAAAATGCACTTTTGTACGTCGCTTTGGATAAAAGCGTCTGCTAAATGAATGTAATGTAATGCACACACACACACACACACACACACACACACACAGACACAGATTTAGATCACATAATTCAGAACATTCTAAAACATGGAACCATTTCACTTTATGGTCCCATCTCCCTCCTTAAAGTTGTGTGGAAAATTAACATTGAGAGCTTGTGAGCAGTAGTCCCTGAAAGTTTGTAAAGCGTCTGTCTAAATACTAAATTTAGAAATGCACCTATTGCTTACCGTTTTTATTTGACTAATATTTATAGTTTATTTTGTCTAATATTTTTTCTTGTGATTCCAGATATAAAGAATAATGTATTTTTGTTAGCGGTCGTGCGTGTTTGGCGAGACTCTTTGGTATTGGGGGTGCTCAGAATGAGTATAATAGACTCCCTCATGCCTTCTTTATATTTCCAAACACTTCCCCAGTAACTTAGACATTTATATTAGAAAGACCAGTGCACAGCTGCAGTTCTGCTAGTGAGCTGAACCAGAACCAGACTCAGTTCTGCTGTAGAGCTGAACCAGAACCAGACTCAGTTCTGCTGTAGAGCTGAACCAGAACCAGACTCACTTCTGCTATAGAGCTGAACCCGAACCAGACTCAGTTCTGCTATAGAGCTGAACCAGAACCAGACTCAGTTCTGCTGTAGAGCTGAACCAGAACCAGACTCAGTTCTGCTGTAGAGCTGAACCAGAACCAGACTCACTTCTTGACTCATGACTTGTTAGAGTTTCACAAGTTTTTTAAACATTGTGTTCTTTCCTCCATAGGTACGAGAAGACGTACTTAATTCTTTAAATAATAATTTTTTGCAAACGTTGAACCAAGCGTGGAATGACCACCAGACTGCCATGGTCATGATCAGAGACATTCTGATGTACATGGTGAGCTAGTAGTGTTCAAGTCTCAGTCTCCATCTTCAGTGCCTGTGTGTGCATGTGTCTGCGCACGTTTGTGTGAGCTGTGTGTAGTGTCTGGTGGCGCTGGCTGGTTCTGAGTGTGAGCTGTGTGTAGTGGTGGTGTCCGGTGGCTGGTTCTGAGTGTGAGCTGTGTGTAGTGTCCGGTGGCTGGTTCTGAGTGTGAGCTGTGTGTAGTGTCCGGTGGCTGGTTCTGAGTGTGAGCTGTGTGTAGTGTCCGGTGGCTGGTTCTGAGTGTGAGCTGTGTGTAGTGTCCGGTGGCTGGTTCTGAGTGTGAGCTGTGTGTAGTGGTGGTGTCCGGTGGCTGGTTCTGAGTGTGAGCTGTGTGTAGTGTCCGGTGGCGCTGGCTGGTTCTGAGTGTGAGCTGTGTGTAGTGGTGGTGTCCGGTGGCTGGTTCTGAGTGTGAGCTGTGTGTAGTGTCCGGTGACTGGTTCTGAGTGTGAGCTGTGTGTAGTGTCCGGTGGCTGGTTCTGAGTGTGAGCTGTGTGTAGTGGTGGTGTCCAGTGACTGGTTCTGAGTGTGAGCTGTGTGTAGTGGTGGTGTCCGGTGGCTGGTTCTGAGTGTGAGCTATGTGTAGTGGTGGTGTCCGGTGACTGGTTCTGAGTGTGAGCTGTGTGTAGTGGTGGTGTCCGGTGGCTGGTTCTGAGTGTGAGCTGTGTGTAGTGTCCGGTGACTGGTTCTGAGTGTGAGCTGTGTGTAGTGTCCGGTGGCTGGTTCTGAGTGTGAGCTGTGTGTAGTGTCCGGTGGCTGGTTCTGAGTGTGAGCTGTGTGTAGTGTCCGGTGGCTGGTTCTGAGTGTGAGCTGTGTGTAGTGTCCGGTGGCTGGTTCTGAGTGTGAGCTGTGTGTAGTGTCCGGTGGCGCTGGCTGGTTCTGAGTGTGAGCTATGTGTAGTGGTGGTGTCCGGTGGCTGGTTCTGAGTGTGAGCTGTGTGTAGTGTCCGGTGGCTGGTTCTGAGTGTGAGCTGTGTGTAGTGGTGGTGTCCGGTGGCTGGTTCTGAGTGTGAGCTGTGTGTAGTGTCCGGTGGCTGGTTCTGAGTGTGAGCTGTGTGTAGTGGTGGTGTCCGGTGGCTGGTTCTGAGTGTGAGCTGTGTGTAGTGTCCGGTGGCTGGTTCTGAGTGTGAGCTGTGTGTAGTGGTGGTGTCCGGTGGCTGGTTCTGAGTGTGAGCTGTGTGTAGTGTCCGGTGGCTGGTTCTGAGTGTGAGCTGTGTGTAGTGGTGGTGTCCGGTGGCGCTGGCTGGTTCTGATCGTCTGTTGGGCCTCTCAGGACCGGGTTTACGTGCAGCAGAATAACGTGGAGAACGTGTACAATCTGGGCCTCATCATCTTCAGAGACCAGGTGGTGCGTTATGGCTGCATAAGAGACCACCTGCGGCTCACCCTGCTCGACATGATCGCCCGCGAGAGGAAGGGAGAGGTGGTGGACAGGTACGGCCCTCTAACAGGAAACAGGAAACTGCCCTGTAACTGGAAACAGGAAGATGTCCTGTGTGCAGGAAACAGGAAATTGCCCTGTGTATATGAAACAGGAAACTGCCCTGTGTGTAGGAAACGGGAAACTGTCATGTGTGCAGGAAACAGGAAATTTCCCTGTGTGCAGGGAACAGGAAACTACCCTGCATGGCTTGAAACAGGGAATGGCACTGCATGGCAGCAAGTGGGAAACATAAAATACATTAGATATTACATTACATTAGAGATACATTACTCTGGAAAATGAACTTGGCCTGGTTCTGCTTTGGCCAGATGTCTGTAGGAGTGATCCATGAATGTGTAGTAATGAGGATTTAGGAAAGTAATCTGCTCTTTCCCCTGCGTTGTGCTGGATTTAGGGGAGCCATTCGGAACGCTTGCCAGATGCTCATGATTCTGGGGCTCGAGGGCCGGTCAGTGTATGAAGAGGACTTTGAGGCCCCGTTTTTAGAAATGTCTGCTGAATTTTTCCAGGTTTGTGCTTCCCCCCCGTCTCATAGTCATCGATCATAAATGCATCTCATCGACTTGTGACTGCTCTACTCTACTCGACGACACAAACGGGCACAATCTCGCATCTGCTTTCAGATGGAAAGTCAGAAGTTTTTGGCAGAAAACAGCGCCAGTGTTTACATTAAGAAGGTGGAGGCCAGGATTAATGAAGAGATGGAGCGCGTGATGCACTGCCTGGACAAGTCGACGGAGGAGCCCATCGTGAAGGTGGTGGAGCGGGAGCTCATCTCCAAACACATGAAGACCATAGTGGAGATGGAGAACTCCGGCCTCGTGCACATGCTGAAGAACGGAAAGACTGAAGGTATTCCACTCTCAGCATTCATTAGTTTCATTTCACTTTTGCTTTCTCAAACGGTTGTGTTGACCTTTCGCCCTTGTGCCATGTGTTGCAGATCTGGCCTGTATGTACAAGCTGTTCAGCCGCGTGCCCAATGGCCTGAAAACCATGTGTGAGTGCATGAGCTCGTACCTGCGGGAGCAGGGCAAGGCCCTAGTGTCCGAGGAGGGCGAGGGCAAGAACCCTGTGGATTACATCCAGGTCAGTCTCTCAGGAAGTGACATCACAGTGTGTAGGGTTGAGTGGGGTCAATCCAATTAAGAATTGAGCTGAATTGAGACTTTCTGACTAATACTGGCTTACGCCATATTGATCTGGTAATACTAGTTTTTTAAAACTGTCATGTTTCTCATTATTAAGATGATTTCTGCCTTACAGCTGCTCTTGAAACATGCTGTATGTACACCTCATACTCAGTTTATGCGCTGGTTCTTGCTCTCTTTCTGCTACTCTGTAAAGCGTCTTTGTGACCGTTCTCTGTAAAAAACGCTGTACAAATGAAATAGATTTGATTAGATTATACTAAAATACTTTCCTGTAGTATTCTCTTGTGAACGGGAAGGGGTGGGGATGTGCGTTCGTCCCTCTCACGGTCTCTCTCTGTCCCTCGCAGGGGCTGCTGGACCTGAAGAGCCGTTTCGACCGCTTCCTGCAGGAGTCCTTCAACAATGATCGGCTGTTCAAGCAGACCATCGCCGGGGACTTTGAGTACTTCCTCAACCTGAACTCACGCTCGCCTGAGTACCTCTCGCTCTTCATCGATGACAAGCTGAAGAAGGGAGTCAAAGGGGTGAGTGACCAGTCCTGTCAGTGTGAGGCCCTGAGCCTGTCAGTCACTCTGTGTCAGTCACTCTCTCTGTCAGTCACTCAGTATGTCAGTTACTCTGTGTCAATCACTCTGTCAGTCATTCTATCTGTCAGTCACTCAGTATGCCAGTCACTATCTGTCAGTCACTCAGTATGCCAGTCACTCTGTCAGTCAGTCAGCAAATCCATTTTTGTTTTGGATGTATTTACAGATTTCCAGAAAAAAATCCTTTAAGTAATGGAGCGGCTGTATTGGTGTTTTATTGGGTGAACTGGGCATATGGAGGATGGTGTTAGTTTATGGGGGTGTGTAGTTTGCATATGTGGAGGTGGAGTTTGGCTATGGGGGGTGGAGTTGGTGTATGAGGGGTGGGACTTGGGTATGGGGGGAAGGGAGTTGGTGTATGAGAGGGTGGATTTGGTGTTTGAGGGGGTGTATTTGCTGTTTGAGGAGGTGTAGTTGGTGTTTGAGAGAGGGTGGAGTTGGTGTTTGGGGGGGTGTAGTTTCTGTTTGAGGAGGTGTAGTTGGTGTTTGAGGGGGTGTAGTTGCTGTTTGAGGAGGTGTATTTGGTGTATGAGAGGGTACAGTTGGTGTTTGAGGGGTTAGATTTGGTGTTTGACAGGGTGTAGTTGGTGTTTGAGGAGGTGTAGTTGGTGTTTGAGAGGGTAGAGTTGGTGTTTGAGGGGGTAGAGTTGGTGTTTGAGGGGGTAGAGTTGGTGTTTGAGAGGGTGTAGTTGGTGTTTGAGAGGGTAGAGTTGGTGTTTGATGGGGTAGAATTGGTGTTTGAGAGGGTGTAGTTGGTGTTTGAGAGGGTAGAGTTGGTGTTTGAGAGGGTAGAGTTGGTGTTTGAGGGGGTAGAGTTGGTGTTTGAGAGGGTGTAGTTGGTGTTTGAAAGGGTAGAGTTGGTGTTTGAGAGGGTGTAGTTGGTGTTTGATGGGGTAGAGTTGGTGTTTGAGAGGGTAGAGTTGGTGTTTGAGAGGGTAGAGTTGGTGTTTGAGGGTGTAGAGTTGGTGTTTGAGAGGGTGTAGTTGGTGTTTGAGATTAACATTCTCCTGTCCCCTGTGTGTAGCTGACGGAGCAGGAGGTGGAGTCGATTCTGGACAAGGCCATGGTGCTGTTCCGCTTCATGCAGGAGAAAGACGTGTTTGAGCGCTACTACAAGCAGCACCTCGCTCGACGGTTGCTCACCAACAAGAGCGTGTCGGACGACTCGGAGAAGAACATGATCTCCAAACTGAAGGTGGGAGGAGGGGGTCCTGCTCCTGCCGAGGGCCTTTCTCTCTGCTGTGACCTGATTCATTCTGAAGCAGCTGTAGTTACTTTATGCTCGGACGCACACAGCTGTGTGATTTGATGGAGTTTGTGGGGTGTATGGGATTTGGAGGGTACGCTCAGGTCTGGTGTCGCTGACCTCACGTTTGCCTGTTTTTGCTCTGAACAGACGGAGTGTGGCTGTCAGTTCACCTCTAAACTGGAAGGAATGTTCCGGGACATGAGCATCTCAAACACAACCATGGATGAGTTCCGCCAGCACCTACAGTCCACCGGGGTAAGACTCCCAAACAGGACATGTGAGGTCAGCCAGGTGTGGTAGTATGATCAGCCAGCTGTGATGTGTGATCAGCCAGGTGTGATATTGTGTGATTAGCCAAGTGTTGCGTGTGATCAGTCAGGTGTGATATTGTGTGATCAGCCAGGTATGATGTGTGATCAGCCAGGTGTGATATTGTGTGATCAGCCAGGTGCGATATTGTGTGATCAGCCAAGTGTGGTGTGTGATCAGCCAGGTGTGATACTGTGTGATCAGCCAGGTATGATGTGTGATCACCCAGGTATGATATTGTGTGATCAGCCAGGTATGATACTGTGTGATCAGCCAGATGCTGTGTGTGATCAGCCAGGTGCGATGTGTGATCAGCCAGGTGCGATGTGTGATCAGCTAGGTGTGATGTGTGGTCAGCCTGGTGTGGTTTGATCAGCCAGGTGTCCTGTATGATCAGCCAGGTATGGTGTGTGATCAGCCAGGTGTGGTGTGTGATATCTGATGTGCTTCCGCAGCTGTCTTTGGGAGGAGTAGACCTGACAGTAAGAGTGCTCACCACAGGTTACTGGCCCACTCAGTCAGCCACGCCCAAGTGTAACATCCCCCCCTCTCCCCGCCACGCCTTCGAGGTCTTCAGGAGGTACGCACTGCACACGATGACCACGGCCGTCTCTGTCTCTGTGCCCGTTTCTGTCTCTGTGCCCGTCTCTGTGCTCATTTCTATGTTTGTGCCCGTCTCCATATCTGTGCCCATCTCTGTCTCTGTGCCCGTCTCTGTCTCTCTGCCCATCTCTGTGCCCGTCTCTGTCTCTCTGGCCATCTCTATCTCTTTGCTCATCTAATTTCTCTGAAATGGGAAAAGATGGTTTGGTCTGTAGTGTCTGCAGCACGTGTTGGGGTCAGATCCATCGCATACTCAGGGAGTCCCTTATTTATGAAAAAGCTGCTGTCTTTATTTGCTGCATGATCTGCAGCCATCATTAGTCACAATATTAACACAGATGACTGATTTAAGCTGTCATAGAGTCTGGTGTGACTGCTTTTCTAATCTGTCTAAAGAGTTTAACTTCTACACTTCTACACTCTGCTGTGGCAGCTGTTACCACTGTCTTCAGCTTCTGCTGTTCGACTCTGGGTCATGTGTGCTGGGTTACTCAGTTACGTTTTGTAGGTGTATTTTGGGTTGTGTGTGTACGTTGCTGTCTTCTATGCTGCCGGTGGGTGCTGGGTCATGTATGCAGGGTTACTCTGTTCAGTGTTGCGTGTTTGCTGGGTTACTTTGTTCTGTGTTGCAGGTGTGTGCAGAGTTACTCTGTACTCTGTTGTGGGTGTGTGCTGGGTTACAGTGTTCAGTGTGGGGTCGTGTGTCCTGGGTTCCTTTATTCTGTGTTGTGGTGTGCTGGGTTACATTGTTCAGTGTTGGGTCGTGTGTGTTGGGTAAATGCTCTGTTGATTGGCTGCAGGTTTTACTTGGCGAAGCACAGCGGAAGGCAGCTGACCCTGCAACACCACATGGGCTCCGCAGACCTGAACGCCACTTTCTACGGGCCCATTAAAAAGGTAGGCACAGCCGTGTGGTGGGGCCCATTACTGTGCGGTGGGGCCCATTAAAAAGGTAGGCACAGCCGTGTGGTGGGGCCCATTACTGCGTGGTGGGGCCCATTAGAAAGGTAGGCACAGCCACGTGGTGGGGCCCATTACTGCGTGGTGGGGCCCATTATTGCTTGGGGAGGTCCATTACTGCGTGCTGGGGACCAATACTGCGCGGTGGGGCCCATTAAAAAGGTAGGCACAGCTGCGCAGTGGGGCCCATTACTGCGTGGTGGTGCCCATTAAAAAGGTAAGCACAGCCACGCGGTGGGTCCCATTACTCCATGGTGGGGTCCATTACTGCGTGGTGGGGCCCATTACTACGCGGTGGGGCCCATTAAAAAGGTAGATGCAGCGACGTGGTGGGGCCCATTACTGCGTGGTGGGGCCCATTAGAAAGGTAGGCATAGCTGCGCAGTGGGGCCCATTACTGCATGTTGGGCCCCATTAAAAAGGTAGGCGCAGGGTTGGATTGGTTTAAAACTCCACACATACAGCATTTAACTGTCTGTGTAAAATTCAGACTGGACAGTCTACTCCTGTCCTGCAGCACTCTGGGTGGGGTGGCAGTCAGTCACTGACAGGTGGGTGTGGTCTCTGCTGTCTTCCTGCAGGAGGACGGCTCAGAGGTGGGAGTGGGCGGGGCCCAGGTAACAGGCTCCAACACCAGGAAGCACATACTGCAGGTGTCCACCTTCCAGATGACCATACTCATGCTCTTCAACAACAGAGAAAAGTCCACCTTCGAGGTACAGCGCTCACAACGAGCCTGGATCAGCTAGTCTGTTACAGCCTCGAGTCTAACTCTGACTCTGGATTTCTGTGTCTCTGGTCTGTCTCCAACTCTCTGATTCTGTGTCTCTGAATCTGTGTGTCTCTGAATGGTTCTAACTCTCTGTTACTCTGTCTCACTCTGTGTGTGTGACTCTGTGTCTGTGCCTCTGTGTCTCTTGACTCGGTGTCTGTGACTGTGTGTCTGTCCCTCTGTGTCTGTGACTGACTCTGTCTCGGACGGTGCTGTCCTGATGCTGTTCTGCAGGAGATCCAGCAGGAGACGGACATCCCCGAGCGGGAGCTGGTGCGGGCGCTGCAGTCGCTGGCCTGTGGCAAAACCACCCAGCGCGTCCTCACCAAGGAGCCCAAGTCCAAGGAGATCGAGAACGGCCACGTCTTCACCGTCAACGACCAGTTCACCTCCAAACTGCACCGAGTCAAGATCCAGACCGGTGCGTCCGACGCCCCCTCTGAGCCCGGCGCTGCCTGCTGCGGCCGCTCACGTGTGTGCTGTGTGGGGGTTATGTGAGCGCCTAATCTGGTCCTGTGCTGTCCTCCTAGTCGCTGCCAAACAGGGGGAATCGGACCCCGAGCGGAAGGAGACGCGGCAGAAGGTGGATGACGACAGGAAGCACGAGATCGAGGCGGCCATCGTCCGCATCATGAAGTCCAGGAAGAAGATGCAGCACAATGTGCTGGTGGCAGAGGTATGAGAAACGGAGCAGTAGGCCGGCTGGGTCTCTCGTGCAGCACAGTAGGCCGGCTGGGTCTCTCGTGCAGCACAGTAGGCCGGCTGGGTCTCTCGTGCAGCACAGTAGGCCGGCTGGGTCTCTCGTGCAGCACAGTAGGCCGGCTGGGTCTCTCGTGCAGCACAGTAGGCCGGCTGGGTCTCTCGTGCAGCACAGTAGGCCGGCTGGGTCTCTCGTGCAGCACAGTAGGCCGGCTGGGTCTCTCGTGCAGCACAGTAGGCCAACTGGGTCTCTCGTGCAGCACAGTAGGCCGGCTGGGTCTCTCGTGCAGCACAGTAGGCCAACTGGGTCTCTCGTGCAGCACAGTAGGCCGGCTGGGTCTCTCGTGCAGCACAGTAGGCCGGCTGGGTCTCTCGTGCAGCACAGTAGGCCGGCTGGGTCTCTTGTGTAGCGGTGCCTGTAGGCCTGTCGTCTGAACGCACTCTCTTGTCTCCCAGGTGACCCAGCAGCTGCGGGCGAGGTTCCTGCCCAGCCCGGTGGTGATTAAGAAGCGCATCGAAGGACTGATTGAGAGGGAATATTTGGCACGAACACCCGAGGATCGCAAAGTGTACACTTATGTGGCGTAAACGAGTGCCGTGGGAAGAACACACTTCTGGACTATGTTATGCGCATGAACTTGGAAGTTCCTTTTAACTATGAATACTGGGAAACTGATTTTTACCTCCATAACGAAATAGAAAATAACACAAAAAAATCCATTAAATGTTGACAGTGTTTAAAATGGGCCTCTTCTCCGTGTGAGAGTTCCAGTGCGGATGGATCCCGCTGTTCTGCTCCTGCACACACCGCCTCTCAACACGCCGCGCAGAAAGGTGACCGTCGCACATAATCGTTTGCAAACCTGTTCAGAAAGGAAAAGAAATAAAACATCAGCTCAGGCGGGTTGCACATAGAAAGTTCCTCTGTCCCCAGTTTTTAATGTTGCTGTACGTGTTATGTTAGTGTTTTGTGGCGCCATGCTGGTTGTACAGGTTGTCTGACACAATTGGTCTTTAATTCTGCTTTGAGGGTTAATCCCAAGTTTAAAATATAAATATATTTTTATTGCTGGTTTGCAGAGTGATGGCAGTGGCTTGAGAGCATGCTATATTTTCTAGAATGGAGCAATTCACACAAGCTCTAAGTTTTTTTTTTTTTTTTTTTTTTTTTTTGAGGGTGTGGGTACTATTGTAAAATGATCATCCCGATAAATATTTTTTTAATATTAGGTCCTTCCAATTAGAGTTCACACTGGGGTTAGGGTTCTCCTGGCATTTTAGAAGGAACCAAATGAACATGTTTTAATGTGTATAAAGTGTAAAATAATAATTACTGTTCTCACTGTGCAGACTGTACAGGGCCTTGTTTTCATCATATTAAATGTAGAAAAAGAAAATAAAAAATAAATGCTGTTACTGTTTTATTTTACCGTTTGTCTCTGATGCAAAACCTCAGCCTATCAGAGGAAGCACAGTCAGTGATGTGTTCGCTGAGATACTTCTCTCCACCACGGTAGAGCGTGATGACGTGTAAAACACAGCAAGTGCTCGCTGAGCGTTGGTTTCTTGAGTTTGTACTGACTGATTCCATAGAAATCATGAAACATGTTTCCTTAGAGATTCAATACCAGTTGAACTGCTGATGGTGGAAAGTCACTGCCATACCAGTCTGGAGGGGTACTGCATCTTTACTGCCATACCAGTCTGGAGTGGGTACTGCATCTCTACTGCCATACTAGTCTGGAGTGGGTACTGCATCTTTACTGCCATACCAGTCTGGAGTGGGTACTGCATCTCTACTGCCATACCAGTCTGGAGTGGGTACTGCATCTCTACTGCCATACCAGTCTGGAGTGGGTACAGCATCTTTACTGCCATACCAGTCTGGATGGGTACTGCATCTCTACTGCCATACCAGTCTGGAGTGGGTACTGCATCTTTACTGCCATACCAGTCTGGAGTGGGTACTGCATCTCTACTGCCATACTAGTCTGGAGTGGGTACTGCATCTCTCCTGCCATACCAGTCTGGACTGGTACTGCATCTCTACTTCTGTGAAAGATGGAAGGGTACTGCATCTTTACTGCCATGCCAGTCTGGAGTGGGTACTGCATCTCTACTGCTGCACCAGTCTGGAGTGGGTACTGCATCTCTACTGCCATGCCAGTCTGGAGTGGGTACTGCATCTTTACTGCCATACCAGTCTGGAGTGGGTACTGCATCTCTACTGCTTCACCAGTCTGGAGTGGGTACTGCATCTTTACTGCCATACCAGTCTGGAATGGGTACTGCATCTTTACTGCCATACCAGTCTGGAATGGGTACTGCATCTGTACTGCCATACCAGTCTGGAGTGGTACTGCATCTCTACTGCCATACCAGTCTGGAGGGGTACTGCATCTCTACTGCCATACCAGTTTGGAGTTTGTACTGCATCTGTACTGCCATACCAGTCTGGAGTGGTACTGCATCTCCACTTCTGTGAAAGATGGAGGAGTACTGCATCTCTACTGCCATATCAGTCTGGAGGGGTACTACATCTGCAGCTCCTGTGATTTTCGTCTGATTCTAGTGGTCAGAGTCTCTGTGGTGTGTGTTGCTCCTGGTCTCCCCACTGCATTCTCATCCTCATCTCTTCGCTGCTGATGTACTGCTGCTGTTTTACACCTTCTGGTGTGCTTTCCTTCCCTGTCTGGATAGCTGGAGACGTGCTGCTTGATCTGAATACATAATGACTGCTCAGTGATGTGTTCTCTGTTTGCGACCGGTCGAGATTATAGCCTTTTAAATGTAGCTGTGTGGAAATTACAGCTATCCCTTTTGCATTTGTGAACACGGTCTGTAGTGTCAGGCAGACACTGAGTGTACCGATTATGTAAAATATTCCACAGAAAATGTTTTGGCGTTTTGGCCTACCACATGCAATTCTTGTTTATTGACCTTGTTCATCTTAAAGTGTTGCTGACAGACCGTCCCCCCCAACTTCTCATGCAGATACGGTTCTCTCTTCTTGCTCTTGCAGAATCCATTTAACCCGTCTGGGCCCTGTCCTTTGTCTGCTCCAGCACGAGACGGCTGCCATCTGCCGCCAGTGAATCGCAAGCAGATTCTGTAATTCCCTGACTCAATGGCATCCGCACACTCAGTATTGGGAGAATCGTGCCTTCTGGTTTGCTATGCAAAGTTTTAGTCGCCTCCTAGCAGCTGCGGTGTAGTTTACTCAGTACCAGCGCATCAGTGGAACGCGGGGCTCTATAAGCTGCGCGGATCACTAACCGCAAAGCGAACGGAAACTCTGAACGCTGTGCATTTCTGCTGGACTCGTGACGTCACTGCCCTGCGATGCCAAGTCGCCTTGCCGAGGGCTGTGCGCTTCTGCTCGCTGTCCCACTCCCGCAGAAGTAGGGTGCGTTTCTTCCCCTTTTCTTCAAACTGCCCCGCAAGAGTCTTTCCCTTTCACCAGCCTGTCCCGCACGAAGGAGGCTACACATGTAATATTCCGGAAAGTTGTTTTTTTAATTTTATGGGGCAAAGTGTGGGCTTTTCTGGAAAATGTTACGTAGAGCGATTTTGTTAAAGAGTGTAAAAGACGATGATAATGCGGATTCGGGAGCGGAGACAGCCGGGTGAGTTAACGTGCTAGCGAGCTGTGCGTGTGTGGCGGGGGGTTGCTAGCCAGTGTTTTTTGTTTGTGGTATCTAGGTGGCTGTTTTGGACTTCCTTTATCCATTGTTCATTGAATCCTTCGTGTTTTCATTTCCCAAGTAAACGAAAAGCGATATAGCCCAGTAATGTTGCTAACATCATTTATTCATTTACGGAGCTAACGTTAGCTTCTGATTTACCGTTAGTTATTTGCATATATCTGAACTATGATGTATATAGGCAATGATAAAACTAGGCTAGGAAGTTGCTTCAGATCTTCTTGTCCGGCGTAATTATATATAATTGCTTAGATTTTCTAACTACACATTGTATAACCCATCTCAAAAAACTTATTTTTGTTTTGCGAACAAACGAAATTACAAAAAACTATAGCTACGAGTTAGCTCCAGATAGAGCTATCAGGCTAACCGGTTGGATATGTTACTAGAGAAAATAATACTTGTCCGATAAGCGTATCTTGGCGTGTAGATTTTGATGACATATTAACGATAACATCAGCAATTGCATTTGCTAACCAGATTGCTCCCTTGAGAGTTTTCCTCGGTAGATTGTCGTTAAAGCCACATTGCATTGTATAAGGCTTATAGTTAGTGTGACATGGATATGTCCAGTAGGCTAAGCGTTTTTGTTTACTAAAACGTTCGTTTGAGTTATTATTCAAATTGTATAATAAAACTATGGGGTTACATTGCACTTTTGGAGACTTGTAATTGCCAATAATGTGGCTTTTTGGAGCCAACGAACTCTGGTTCGCCCTAATTTGTTGATGTGTGAAATAGTTGTCTTGGCAACCGTGATGGCTACCTGTCATAGAGGGAAAGTCATAGACAGCTCCCTTCTGTGTTGCTCTGTAAATTAATGAATTCTTTCGCTATCCTTTCAGATCACACTGTGTGGTTAGAATGTTCTTCACTGGAAACTCAAGTGACCTGCTCTACTTCATCGGTCATTGCTGCAGTTAAATGTTCATAGAAAAATATTGACATCCTTTCCTCTTTTATAGATCTGACTGCAGCAAAATGTCTTCACTGGGCAGTAAGTGTCTCTTTAATTATAACATTCATGTTATTTACAGAAGCCTTTAGCGAAAAGGGTCCATATTCAGATTCAGGTGGACCAACACTGTACCTTTGAAGAACAGGCCTTATATTGACTGTCTTCTCTACAGATCTAGTGGTTAAAGTGGATAATGTTTGAATGTCCGCCATGAAAGTCACCCTGAATAAAACCATAAAAAATTAATAAAATTAGTTTGTAGAAGTGGAAGTATTGCTGAATTAAAGATATTTGTGTGGCAGTTTATAAGTAGCGTTGTGAGTTGTTAAAGGTACTCATGGTCCGCAGTGCTGGCTGACCCTATCCTGCAGGTCTACCCTGTCTCCCTCTGCTTGTGTTGTGATCAGGTGACCTGCTCTGTCTCCCTCTGCTTGTGTTGTGATCAGGTGACCTGCTCTGTGTCTCTGTGCTTGTGTTGTGATCAGGTGACCTGCTCTGTCTCCCTCTGCTTGTGTTGTGATCAGGTGACCTGCTCTGTGTCTCTGTGCTTGTGTTGTGATCAGGTGACCTGCTCTGTCTCCTTCTGCTTGTGTTGTGATCAGGTGACCTGGTCTGTCTCCCTCTGCTTGTGTTGTGATCAGGTGACCTGCTCTGTCTCCCTCTGCTTGTGTTGTGATCAGGTGACCTGGTCTGTCTCCCTCTGCTTGTGTTGTGATCAGGTGACCTGCTCTGTCTCCCTCTGCTTGTGTTGTGATCAGGTGACCTGCTCTGTCTCCCTCTGCTTGTGTTGTGACCAGGTGACCTGCTCTGTCTCCCTCTGCTTGTGTTGTGATCAGGTGACCTGCTCTGTCTCCTTCTGCTTGTGTTGTGATCAGGTGACCTGCTCTGTCTCCCTCTGCTTGTGTTGTGATCCGGTGACCTGCTGTGATCAGGTGACCTGCTCTGTGTCGCTGTGTTTGTGTTGTGATCAGGTGACCTGCTGGCAGCCCCGCCCATAGAGCCGCTGATGACTGTGCACCTGTTGGCCAATCCGGGGGACTCTCTCCTGCTGCAGCACACGCTGGACCGGCTGCTCCAGTGGCTGTGGCCGGGCCTGCGCCTCTTCCACGTTTCAGAGCGGGCGTGTGCGCTGCGGGACCCCTCCCACTCGCACCCGCGCCCGGGGGCGGGCTATCCCTCGCTGGCGGTGACGCTCTTCCTGCACGAGTCGTACGGGGAGGAGCGCATCCTGCAGGCGCTGGACTTCCTGCAGCGCCCCCCCTGGCAGTACCACCACACAGAGGGCGGGGGGGCCCGGCTGCGGCCGTACCTGCTGCCCAGCTGCGAGCTGCACAGCCTGGGCGCGGGCATGCCGCTGTGGGCGGTGCGGCCTGTGCACTGCGGACCCGAGGCTCTGCGCGTCACGCTGCACACCGCGCACCGTAACTACGACGACGCCGTGCGGCTGTACCAGCTGGTGCTGCGGCGGCGGGCGGAGACGCAGCGGGCGGGGCTGTGCTGGTTCACGCTGCGCGCACGGTCCGGCCTGCGTCTACAGCTGGCACTGAAGCAGCTGGCGCCCGGCGTCGCCGTGCAGCCCTGCCAGTCCGCCGTGCTGCAGTTCCGCGCCGGCGAGATCGGCCAGCTCGTCCCGCTGCTACCCCACCCCTGCACCCCCATCAGCGCCACCCGCTGGCAGACGGAGGACCTCGACGCCAACAAGATACTCTTCCAGGTGCCCTGCTGTGCCGCACACAGGCTCTGGGGTTTACTGTGCAGCTCTAACTGTGTGCATAGTCTTCAGGTTTACTGTGCAGCTCTAACTGTGTGCATAGCCTCCAGGTTTACTGTGCAGCTCTAACTGTGTGCATAGCCTCCAGGTTTACTGTGCAGCTCTAACTGTGTGCATAGCCTCCAGGTTTACTGTGCAGCTCTAACTGTGTGCATAGCCTCCAGGTTTACTGTGCAGCTCTAACTGTGTGCATAGCCTCCAGGTTTACTGTGCAGCTCTAACTGTGTGCATAGCCTCCAGGTTTACTGTGCAGCTCTAACTGTGTGCATAGCCTCCAGGGTTACTGTGCAGCTCTAACTGTGTGCATAGCCTTCAGGGTTACTGTGCAGCTCTAACTGTGTGCATAGCCTCCAGGTTTACTGTGCAGCTCTAACTGTGTGCATAGCCTCCAGGTTTACTGTGCAGCTCTAACTGTGTGCATAGCCTCCAGGTTTACTGTGCAACTCTAACTGTGTGCATAGCCTCCAGGTTTACTGTGCAGCTCTAACTGTGTGCATAGCCTCCAGGTTTACTGTGCAGCTCTAACTGTGTGCATAGCCTCCAGGTTTACTGTGCAGCTCCCTAACTGTGTGCATAGCCTCCAGGTTTACTGTGCAGCTCTAACTGTGTGCATAGCCTCCAGGTTTACTGTGCAGCTCTAACTGTGTGCATAGCCTCCAGGTTTACTGTGCAGCTCTAACTGTGTGCATAGCCTCCAGGTTTACTGTGCAGCTCCCTAACTGTGTGCATAGCCTCCAGGTTTACTGTGCAGCTCTAACTGTGTGCATAGCCTCCAGGTTTACTGTGCAGCTCTAACTGTTTGCATAGCCTTCAGGGTTAATGTGCAGCTCTAACTGTGTGCATAGCCTCCAGGTTTACTGTGCAGCTCTAACTGTGTGCATAGCCTTCAGGGTTACTGTGCAGCTCCCTAACTGTGCGCGTAGCGTTGTTATTGTCGGTGTACAGATCGGCGTGATGTGGAAGCAGTGTGCCTTACCGGGTCGTTTGCTTCAGATTTGTGCCATCTGGCTCGTGGTTCCTGACCCAGGGGACCTGCAGAAGTGATCCTCTTTGATGGAGCTCTGTGCAGGAGCTGCTCCATAATTATTATTTTGCGTTTCTGACCTCTGACCTCTGTGCTGATTGGCTAATCTCCCGTTTGTCTATTAGCAACATTTACTTCAGTGCTGAATGTGTTTGGAAGGGGAAAGTTTAGGGATTCATCCGCCAACCAGTTTCCCTCTAGGCCGTAACTCAGGGCAGACCTGGGGCTGTAGTAATGCCCCAGGGGCTGTTGTTGTTGTATTGCCTTTTCTCATGGATGTTCCCCACAATTAATCTACTTGGCTGGTAGACAGGCCCATATAATGTGAAGCTATCTTCACTGTGTACCAGTGAAATCTAATTGGCTATTTTACAGTGTACTAGGGAAATCTAATTGGCTATTTTATTGTGTACTAGGGAAATATGATTGGCACTTTTACTGTGTACCAGGGAAATCTGATTGGCCTTGATATTCAGCTATACATTTCTGTGCTGTTAGTAGTCAACTGATATGTTGCACATTAATTTATCACAAACCAGCCATCATTGCTTTTGGTAAGACTCTGAAGATCGGTTGCTCATTTAAAGTGCCAGTGCGTGCTGCCTGCCTGTATGAAATTAAGTGGGTCTTGAGCCTTGAGTTAGTCACACACTGCGTTGTGCTGAGCGTGAATTCATCTGCAGATAAACCTCACTGAGGATACGTCATACTTTTCTGTGGCTGAGCCATTCATTATGGTTCTGATTAGTAGAGAGGTGGGGTTTGAGCTGCCAGTGCAGGCGTGTGGAATGTGCTTTTCTCTGTTTCCAGTGTAGCTGCTGTGTCTGTTTCCAGTGTAGCTGCTGTGTCTGTTTCTAGTGTAGCTGCTGTGTCTGTTTCCAGTGTAGCTGCTGTGTCTGTTTCCAGTGTAGCTGCTGACTGAGGTGGTGCTGTTCTGGGCAGTGTCCTGTGACTGAGGTAGTGCTGTTCTGAGCAGAGTCATGTGACTGGGGCGGCGCTGTTCTGAGCAGAGTCATGTGACTGATGCGGTGCTGTTCTGAGTGGAGTCATGTGTCTGAGGTGGTGCTGTTCTTCTCTCGTAGGTAAAAGAACAGCCCCAGCCAAGGTTTCCCACTTCTGCCTTCTCTCTGAACTCAGCCCCCCCCTCCAGAGGTACTCACACATGTGGGGGCTCCTGCCTGACACAGTGTGGGCCCCCTTGCCATCGTAGGCCCCGGACTCTGGACCCAGACGTGGGAGGCCTAGGCTCCTGGGAGGGGTACCCTGCAGAGTTGAAGATTTGGGGAGCGCCCAGGGAGGACAGTGTGGGGTCAGATAGCTGTTGCAGTACCCCCCCCAGCAGCTCCTGCTACTCCTCCCAGTGCAGCAGCCCCGCCCCCTCCCTCTTCCCTCATTCTCTGCCAGATCCAACCCTCTCCTGTGCCCCGCCTCTTCCCCTGCCAGACCCCGCCCTCTTCTGTGCCCCGCCCCCTCCCCTGCTGGACCCCACCCTGTCCAGTGTGCTGGGGGAGGAGCCGGAGATGGACGTGGACACTGGATTCGCTGTGGAGTCCCAGCAGGAGAGGCCTGTCACAGTGGGCGCCTCTTCCCTGGAGACAGTTGCTAAGGACCTGTGCCAGTGGTTGCCAGACACAGCCAGGGGAGACGTGACAGGGGTAGATGGGACTGTGACGTCATCACCCTGTGGTAGCAACATGCATCCCAGGACAGGCGGGGCTCTGAGCCAGAATCGGGGCGGAGCCCAGCAGAGGCAGGCCGGGGGGGATCAGCCCCCCTCACACGAGCCGGATGAGTTCTTCATCTGAGCCCTACTGAACACGCCTTACTGAACACCTGCACCTCTCCCCTACTGAACAAGCCTTTCTGAACACCTGCACCTCTCCCCTACTGAACAAGCCTTTCTGAACACCTGCACCTCTCCCCTACTGAACACGCCTTACTGAACACCTGCACCTCGCCCTACTGAACACGCCTTACTGAACACCTGCACCTCTCCCCTACTGAACACGCCTTACTGAACACCTGCACCTCTCCCCTACTGAACACGCCTTACTGAACACCTGCACCTCGCCCCTACTGAACAAGCCTTTCTGAACACCTGCACCTCTCCCCTACTGAACAAGCCTTTCTGAACACCTACACCTCTCCCCTACTGAACATGCCTTACTGAACACCTGCACCTCGCCCTACTGAACACACCTTTCTGAACACCTGCACCTCGCCCTACTGAACACGCCTTACTGAACACCTGCAGCTCGCCCCTACTGAACAAGCCTTTCTGAACACCCGCAGCTCTCCCTACTGAATACACCTTACTGAACACCTACACCTCGCCCCTACTGAATACACCTTACTGAACACCTACACCTCGCCCCTACTGAACACACCTTACTGAACACCTGCACCTCTCCCCTACTGAACACGCCTTACTGAACACCTGCACCTCGCCCTACTGAACAAGCCTTTCTGAACACCTGCACCTCTCCCCTACTGAACACACCTTACTGAACATCCATACCTGGCCCCTACTGAACACACTTTACTGAACACCCACACCTCGCCCCTACTGAACAAGCCTTTCTGAACACCCGCAGCTCTCCCTAACGAATACACCTTACTGAACACCTACACCTCGCCCCTACTGAACACACCTTACTGAACACCCACACCTCGCCCCTACTGAACACACCTTACTGAACACCCACACCTGTCCTTACTGAACACACCTTAAGAAACACCTACACCTCATTCAACTGAACACACTATATGCCCATAGCTTACTGTTGATGCGTTTTAGCTGGTCTATAGGAGTAATTTGATAATTCTATTCAATTTTATTTGTATATAGCTTATTACAGAGAACTGTCACAAAGACACTTTAGAGAGAAGCAAGGCAAGAGAGCAAGCAGAGCAAACACCATGCCTGAACCCACAAGTACATAAGGTAAAAAACTCCCAGCGAGGAGAAAACCCTCAAACAGTGGCGAGAAAAAACTCCCCAATGGGAAGAAATCTCAAGAGGAACCCTGCTATAGAGGGTGAGCCCATCATCCACTGACCAGGCAGTAAAGTATAATGATATAAAGTAGGATAATGTTATTATTACTGATCACAATAATAATAATGAATAACGAACAATATAATGTTTGTTAATGAACAACAGTATTTTTTGTAGTGTATCTTAGTGATCTTTACAGAGAGAGAGGGATGAATCAGTTTCTTCTGCCAGTACACAGTATCGCACGTGATTGGCTGAAGTCTCCCTGCTCACAGAATCATCATCAGCAGCATTGCTTTACCTCTCTGTTTCCTGAGAGACACAAACCTGCTCTGTTTCCTGTGGCTCACAAACCTGCTCTGTTTCCTGTGGCTCACAAACCTGCTCTGTTTCCTGTGGCACGCAAACCTGCTCTGTTTCCTGTGGCTCACAAACCTGCTCTGTTTCCTGTGGCTCACAAACCTGCTCTGTTTCCTATCGCTCACAAACCTGCTCTGTTTCCTGTGGCACGCAAACCTGCTCTGTTATCCTGTGGCACACAAACCTGCTTGTTTCGTCGCTCACAAATCTGCTCTGTTTCCTGTGGCTCACAAATCTGGTCTGTTCCCTGACCTCCTGGGTATATTCCTGCCTTTCACCCAGTCTGCTCACAGGACACTGATGAACACTCAGTGTTGATATGCACTGGTCATTTTGCCTTGTTCTAGCTAATTCAAAACAGGCTTTTAATCTGTTTTTTCACCCAGAGACAGTGCATCGACCTTTTTCCATAGTGCCACACTTTTTCATGTTTATCGACCTTTCAGAGGCCTTTCCCCAGGGGTCTGTGTCCTCATGTTGGCCTACCTGCCTTACCTGAGCACCTGTGGTTCACACATCCCTGCAAAGCTTCTGTAGTTTAGTGATTTCTGCTGGGATGAGTTTCAGTTCTCCAGAGCTTCAGCTTCTCTGAGCTTCATCTTCTCTGAGCTTCAGCTCCCCTGAGCTTCAGCTTCCCAGAGCTTCAGCTCCCCTGAGCTTCAGCTTCCCTGAGCTTCAGCTTCCCAGAGCTTCAGCTCCCCTGAGCTTCAGCTTCCCAGAGCTTCAGCTCCCCTGAGCTTCAGCTTCCCTGAGCTTCAGCTTCCCAGAGCTTCAGCTCCCCTGAGCTTCAGCTTCCCAGAGCTTCAGCTCCCCTGAGCTTCAGCTCCCCTGAGCTTCAGCCTCCCTGAGCTTCAGCTCCCCTGAGATGTGTTAATATATATATATATATATATATATATATATATATAACCGAGTCAGTACCACTAGAAATCTGCCAGTGACTTAGCGGTGATAGATGATGTATAACCATGATTACAGAGTTTAATGGAAATTCTGCAGGAACTATGAAATGTGCATCTGGTCCAATGTGTGTAGGCTCAGTTAGGCTGTTCATGAAACCAGAAACCCTATAGCATCCAATATGAGGATACACATGAAAATAAATGTTTTAGCACTATGTGTAGACATTAGCATTGGAATACTGAGTCAGTATTGGAATCACTCGATGCATTTTATATTCTTTGTTGTAATTACTATAGAGGTATTAATACCTGATGGGATCTTATTGTAATCTGCCTGTTAAATTATTTTTATGACCGTTGTCGGCATTAAAGCCTTAAATGTAACTTAAAACTTGCCTATTGCTGAGACTTGTCAAATGTAATTAAATTTTAATCAAGATTTTGTCAATTGAACTGTACTGATAACACCAATCTAAATTGTGGTAATAATTATTTATAATGATGTTCAAAGTCCCTCACTGCTGAAGTGTTATCTGATATTATTTTAAGTGGTGTTGATTAATTATTCATAATAATGAATTGATGATGATAATAGTAATAATGATACATTTCTTGCTAATTCCGGTCTGTAAATTCCGACCGGAATTCTCATCGGAGCTGGCCGAAAGCGTGTCCCCCATGCCGTTTTATGCTCCCCATGCCAGCGCTCGCTCGTGAGTGGCCCTTACGTTGAAACTTATAATTAAGCGTAACTGGAAACGGAGGGGGGGACCATGGGCCAGAGTCTGCAAGAAGCAGCTGATCGGTCACGTGATTTGCAGAAGGGAGAAGTGTGTCACATGCCTTTCTGCAGTTTCCAGTCAACCAAAATGGCTTTGCAAAGCGGCTTCCACGCGCGGATTCTGCTAGGAGTTTTCTTTTTTGTCAGTGCGTCGTTCGTCCCGTGCGATGCTCGTTTGAGAAACTTACATTTTGGGACGCTGTTTGATGTTGAGCATACACTCGGAAATGGCACCGCAGAAGAGCTGTGGTTCACTCAAAGACTGGATCATTTTAACGGCGCCGACAGACGAGTTTGGAAACAGGTAAGACATTACGGGTACGGTTTAATACTTAATGTGTGCAGTATTTTTGGTAGCATATACCTGTTAGTGTGGTTTCTAATTCCAAATGAACTTCGTTATGATGATTGAGTGACACATGTTTTGTTTACAGAGGTACTTTGTGAACGACAGTTTCTTCAGAAGTGGCGGTCCGGTTTTCTTGATGATCGGTGGGGAAGGTCCAGCGAATCCCGCGTGGATGCAGTTCGGGACCTGGCTGACGTATGCTCAGAAGCTCGGAGCGCTCTGTTTGATGCTGGAGCACCGCTTCTATGGGAAGAGCCGCCCGACTGAGTAAGGCAGCTGTTACGGTCTGGCTGCACGGATTAAAGTTTCCTTTCCATTTCTCTTTCATGGAAAAGATTCAGTTTTACAAATTTGCGCGTTCCTTGTATTAAATTGTTTAATCATAGACAAGCATTTAGTTTCAAGTGCAATCCGAAATTGTATGAACTAACAGTAATGTTTCTTTTGTTAAAATCATGTGACCCGTATTAGAAACGTTTTCCCTTCATCTTGCGATGCATGGCTTTGACCGCTAGATGGAGTTAATTCTTCATGTGAATCGGGAAAAATTGGCTTCAGTTACTACCAATGCTGCCTTCCAACTGCTTTTTTAAACCTCCTTTCTCACTTTCCTTGCTTCCTTTCCTAATATGGAAGCCAAACGGGTAAAAAAAATTAATAAACGTGAAACTGAGGTCTGGAATCAACATGGGTGCATTCCAATTGCTTATTTTATTGAAAGTGCACCATCTTTGAGGCCATCCAACCCGTTAAACTCTTTTAAATTAGGCTCCTTCCCCAACGGTTTCTGGTGAGCAAATGAAGGTTGAGTTGAATGAAGTGCTGCGGGTCTACATTTCCTAAAGCATGCACACATTCCGTGTTTTACTGGGCTGGAAAGACAGGATGGTGGGCCTTGCTTTGTCTCATCAGGGATATGAGCTTGGAGAACCTGCGCTACCTGAGCAGCCGCCAGGCGCTGGCCGACCTCGCGCACTTCCGCACCGCCATGGCGGAGGCCCGCGGGCTGGCGAACAGGAAGTGGGTGGCGTTCGGTGGCTCGTACCCCGGCTCCCTGGCGGCCTGGTTCCGGCTGAAATACCCACACCTCATCCACGCTGCCGTGGCAACCAGCGCACCTGTGCATGCTGTGCTCAACTTCCCAGGTAAAGCACACCTGGCCACAGGGACATGGCTGGTTTCTTTCCTCCACTTAGCTCTTTATCATTTTTACCAATGTGTGAATCTCCTACTTCTCTTACATCACCAGCCCCACACTTCTCTCTGTTGGGGATGTTTCGCTTAAACGCATCATGGTTCACATGGAGCTCATCCAGGGTGACTTGCAGAAGTGTGATGTAAAGGCTTGCACACAGACTCTGGCCCGAGCTGGTGGTGATCTCAGTCCCTGTTTCCGTTGGTGGGAGTCAGAAACCTACGGCAGGACATCAGGGGTTTTAATAGACGCACGCAGTGCTTTAAGTGCTTACAGGAGTGAGGATGTGAGGTCAGGTGTAGCACTGGCATCATTAGTGTTCAGTTCAGTCTTGATGCACATTCAGTCAGAGGAGCTCCCAGGTTCCTAACACGCATGCTTCAGTTCCTAACACGCATGCTTCAGTTCCTAACACGCATGCTTCTGTCCCTAACACGCATACTTCTGTCCCTAACACGCATGCTTCTGTCCCTAACACGCATGCTTCTGTCCCTAACACGCATGCTTCTGTCCCTAACACGCATGCTTCGGTTCCTAACACGCATGCCTGTGCAGTGCGTGTGTGCAACGCGCATGCTTCTGTTCATGTTGCATGTGTGTAGCACGCGTGCTTCTGTTCATTTTGCATGTGTGTAGCATGCGTGATTCTGTTCATGTTGCATGTGATTGTGTTCATGTTGCATGTGTGCAGCATGCGTGATTCTGTTCATGTTGCATGTGATTGTGTTCATGTTGCATGTGTGTAGCGTGTGTGATTGTGTTCATGTTGCATGTGATTGTGTTCATGTTGCATGTGTGTAGCGTGTGTGATTGTGTTCATGTTGCATGTGATTGTGTTCATGTTGCATGTGATTGTGTTCATGTTGCATGTGTGCAGCATGCGTGATTCTGTTCATGTTGCATGTGATTGTGTTCATGTTGCATGTGATTGTGTTCATGTTGCATGTGTGTAGCGTGTGTGATTGTGTTCATGTTGCATGTGTGTAGCGTGTGTGATTGTGTTCATGTTGCATGTGATTGTGTTCATGTTGCATGTGTGTAGCTTCGCTCATGGAGTTAGTTTTTGTCCCGCGGGTTCAGGGTTTTGGTCGGGACAGAACTTTGTACCTGGTCTAGGGTACGGGTCGTAGTTTTACTGACACATGGGCTGTCTTTGTGGTGCCTCTGGGAGTGATGTCACTGTGTGATGCCCTGAACAGCCATGTAAAGAGATGGTGAAGCTCAACTGTTTTTTTGGCAGAGTACCTTGAAGTGGTTCGGCGGTCCCTTGCTGCTGAGAACCTAGACTGCCCTCTGCTGGTGCAAAAGGCATCCGACACCCTGCTGGAGCGTCTGAAAGACCCGAAGGCCTACAACAACATCACTGAGGACTTCAGGTATAACCCTGTCCTGCTTCACACACACGCGCACATGCACGTACGTTCACACGCACAGATGCAAACACACGTGCACATGCAAATATTCAAACAGACTCACAGAAGCAAACACGTGCACACACACACACTCACTCTCACTCTCACACACACACTCACAGATGCAAACACGCGCACATGCTCTCTCACTCACACGCACGCACGCACACACACATGCATGCACACACACACAGGTGGCTGAACAGGCTGCCTCGGGTGTGTAATTCCAGGCTTGATCCCTGGCTCATCGCTGTGGGTACAGGCTGCTGTTTGGGAGCTTGGAAAGGCCCCTCTGTTACCCATAATGCCGCGGTGCCCGCTGGCTGGTAAAAGGGCTGTTTTGGCTGCCAGCGCAGGGTGTGTCGCCCGTGTCACCGCCACCGGATACTTTGTTGTTGAGGCTTGTGCACTCACTGAATCGGTCATTACATGTGCTCACCAGCAGGGGGGCACCTACAGCGCTTCACAGCCAGAGATTGCTCAGTCAGAATGACTGTTTCTTCATGCTTGGGGGAAGAAAGAAAAAACATTTATTTAAAATTTTCTGGACTTTTGGAGAATTGGATTGGAAATTTTCCTATAAAGAATCCCCTGTAGACAGGTTATTTACTGGATGTGAACCGAGACACTCTCTCACGCACGAACTTGCACGCGCGCGCACACTCACTCGCACTCGCACACATGATTACCTGAGGTGGGAGGGGTTTAAGCTGAGCCTGTGCTGTGTGTGTGTGTCAGCAGTGTGTGTTTCCTCCTCTTCAGTCACCGTCTCGGCTGTGTGTGGGGGGGAATGGGGCCAGGGACTGGGGAATGGGGCCGGGGGGCGGAGTGGGGGGGTGGGGAACGGGGCCTGGGCCTGGGCCTGGGCCTGGGCCTGGGCCCAAGCCTCATTAGGCTCACTTTCAGGCGTCTGTGTATGTGCAGTGTGTGCATGCGTGCGTGCGTGCGTGCGTGTGCGAGCGTCCGTGTGCGTGCCTGCGTGCGTGCATGCGTGCATGTGCGTGCGTGCCTGTGTGCGTGCATGCGTGCATGTGCGTGCGTGTGCGCGCGTGCGTATGCGTGCCAGCGTGCGTGCGTGCGTGCGTGCGTGCGTGCGTGTGTGTGTGCGTGCACGTGTGTGTGTTATTTCAGAGAACTGGGGGCCCCACTGACCCCCCCCCCCCCCCCAGACGCTGTCAGCCAGCCTGGCCTTAGGGTGAGGCAGCGGTCTGCTACCTCTTATCGGTTTGGGGCGTGGCCTGGTCTGTGACGGTCGGGGCGGCGGCGGGGGCGGAGGCGGGGGTGGTCCTGTGTGATGGTCAGGTTGGGGCGGGGGCGGGGGTGGTCCTGTGTGACAGTTGGGTTGGGGCGGGGGTGGGGGCGGTCCTGTGTGGCGGGTGGGGGCGGGGGTGGTCCTGTGTGACAGTCGGGGTGGGGGCGGGGGCGGTCCTGCGGGACAGACGCTTGTTCTGGGTCCCGTGATATCGGAGCGTCGGACACGCTCCAGGTTCCATGGAATGCAGGCGCTTCCGACTCCAGCGGGTCCCTGGTGGCCGAACAAAGACCTCACACACTCCCCTTGCCCCTCCTGCTCCCCCACACACAGGAGGAACAGGTGCCTCCTTTAATCTGCACCTCCATGCCCTTCAGCGCTACTTTTCTCAAAGAGCTGAGATGCACAGTCAGGTTTCTGTCCGTCTGTCACAGGTCTGAGGGCTGAAATAAGTGTGAAAACAAAATGGCTGCTGTGGATTTAGTCAGTAAATGTTTGTGGACAGAGAGCTGAGTCTGCCTCAGAATGAGATCACAGACCTCAGCCCAGGCTGGAGAGGTCAGGTTTAAAAATGTCCATTAGACTGTGAGGCAAACTGACAAAACAAACCACCAATGAGCCAAACCCACACAGGGAGGACTGCTGGTCAGTAGCTGATTATTCGCGTGTGTGAGTGCGCATGTGAATGTGTGTGTGAGTGTGTGTGCGCGCGCGAGTGGGTGTGCGCATGTGTGTGCGCGCGCGCATGTGTGTGAGTGCGTATGTGAGTGAGTGTGTGTGTGGATAAGGGTGTGTGTGTGAGTGTGAGTGTTTGAGTGTGATATTCTTTTATCCTCCATCTCTCTGCAGGCTGTGTGAGAAGCTGCAGATCCAGACTGATATGGACTCTGCGTACCTCCTGGAGTCGCTGGCTGGGAACTTCATGGATGTGGTCCAGTACAACCAGGACAACCGGGCATTTGAGGTGTGTGTGTGTGTGTGTGTGTGTGTGCGCGCGCGCGCGCGCGTGCGTGCCTGTGTGTGCGTGTGTTCTGGGGTACTGGGTGGCATAGTGTGTGTGTTCAGGAGAGAGCAGTGATCATGAATTGGTGCTACTCTAAGTGAATATGGTCTTCTGACCTGATGAGTGTCTGGGCTGCAGAGGCCTGTTATAATGGAATATTTCAGTCAAATCATCTGGCGTGATCGTGTCTGCGGTCCAGACTAGCTGTGTCCGGACTGTCAGTGGAAGAGGGAGAGGGAGGGGGCGGGAGAGAGAGAGAGAGAGACAAAGAGGGAGGACTTTCTCTGGAATCGCAGCTCAAAGTGCTGCTGGCGACATGTTTCCCAGAAGTGTGTTCTTGCTGCTTATCGTCATGGTGACACTCCCTGCGGTTGCTGTGGTAATCTCCGGGGAAGGACAAAAGGAGCTTTGGCTTGGGAGCACCTCTCCCGTTCCTGAGCTCCCAGCACAGCTCTCTAATGGAGGATAAAACCATTGGTGAGAAAAACAGCTTTAATGAAGGCCAAGGTTTTATTTATGAATTTAGAAATTAGTTATTTCACACTGGAGAAGAAATCCTGAACTTATCTTCTGGCCAAGCTTCAAGAAAACAGCGGTTTTAAAGGGGAGCTGGTTTGACCTTTCCTCAAAAGTTTCAGAGGAGTTGAGAACAGACCATGTTCTTATTCCCTAGTCATTACAATCATTAGTGTTCCTAAATCAGCCCTGGTATAGAGTGTGAAATGTTAGCCAAATGCATTTGTCGCTAACATATGTGGCTATAAAGACTCAACTTTCCTTCAAGTTAACTGGAATTTACACTTAATGGAGTTTTTTATATATGCATGTATGTACTGTATATGTCTATATACGTGTGTGTCTGTGTGTATATACAGTACTGTGCAAAAGTTTTAGGCACCCTAGATTTTAAATATAATATATATTTGGTCTGGGATGTTTATTTTTTGTTTTCTGCATTAGTCTGTCAGTAGAAAAGAGCTAATCTGAGATTTCCAAACATGAATTTTCCAAAAAATAAAATTTCACAGATATATTTTTGTATTTTGTAGTAATAGTAATTTTAAGTAATAGACTACTTTTCAGATAAAAACTTGATCAAGGGTCTCTGGGATTACCTGGAGAGCCAGAAGCGAGCGAAACACCCAAAATCTGCAGAAGTTCTCCAAAATGCTTGGAACAACCTACCACCAATTTTCTTAAAACTGCAGGACAGTGTACCTAAGAGAATTGATGTAGTTTTAAAGGCGAAGGGTGGTCACACCAAACATTGATGTTATTTAGTTTTTAATTATTTACTGCTCTTTATATTATTTTTTCTATATATATAACCTTTCATTTCATTATTTTTGAAAGCATCTTAGCTGTACAGCATTTTTTTTTTACAGGTGCCTAAGACTTTTGCACAGTACTGTGTATATATATATATTTTTTGAGTAAATATGTTCCTGTTGCTCACAGGTGTAGTAATGTGTTCCTTTTGCTCGCGGGTGTAGTAATGTGTTCCTGTTGCTCGCGGGTGTAGTAATGTGTTCCTGTAGCTCATGGGTGTTGTAATGTGTTCCTGTTGCTCCCGGGTGTAGTAAATGTGTTCCTGTAGCTTGTGGGTGTAGTAATGTGTTCCTGTAGTTAGCGGGTGTAGTAATTTGTTCCTATAGTTCACGCTGTAGTATTGTGTGCCTGAAGCTTGTGGGTGTAGTAATGTGTTCCTGTAGTTTGCGGATGTAGTAATTTGTTCCTGTAGTTTGCGGGTGTAGTAATATGTTCCTGTTGCTCGCAGGTGTAGTAATGTGTTCCTGTTGCTCGCAGGTGTAGTACATATGTTCCTGTAGCTCATGGGTGTAGTAATGTGTTCTCGTGGTTGCTCTCAGGGTGTAGTAATGTGTTCCTGTTGCTCGCGGGTGTAGTAATGTGTTCCTGTAGCTTGCAGTGTATTAATATGTTCCTGTTGCTCGCAGGTGTAGTAATGTGTTCCTGCAGCTCGCAGGTGTAGTAATGTGATCCTGCAGCTCGCAGGTGTAGTAATGTGTTCCTGCAGCTCGCAGGTGTAGTAATGTGTTCCTGTAGTTTGCGGGTGTAGTACATATGTTCCTGTAGCTCGTGGGTGTAGTAATGTGATCCTGTTGCTCGCAGGTGTAGTAATGTGTTCTCGTGGTTGCTCTCAGGGTGTAGTAATGTGTTCCTGTTGCTCGCAGGTGTAGTAATGTGTTCCTGTTGCTCGCAGGTGTAGTAATGTGTTCCTGTAGCTCGCGGGTGTAGTAAATGTGTTCCTGTAGCTCGCGGGTGTAGTAATGTGTTCTCGTGGTTGCTCTCAGGGTGTAGTAATGTGTTCCTGTTGCTCGTGGGTGTAGTAATGTATTCCTGTTGCTCACGGGTGTAGTAGCTCATGGGTGTAGTAATGTGTTCCTGTTGCTCGCGGGTGTTGTAATGTGTTCCTGCAGCTCGCAGGTGTAGTAATGTGTTCCTGTAGCTCATGGGTGTAGTAATGTGTTCTCGTGGTTGCTCTCAGGGTGTAGTAATGTGTTCCTGTTGCTCGCAGGTGTAGTAATGTGTTCCTGTTGCTCTCAGGGTGTAGTAATGTGTTCCTGTAGTTTGCGGGTGTAGTAATGTGTTCCTGTAGCTCGCAGGTGTTGTAATGTGTTCCTGCAGCTCGCAGGAACACATTCTCGTGGTTGCTCTCAGGGTGTAGTAATGTGTTCCTGTTGCTCGTGGGTGTAGTAATGTATTCCTGTTGCTCACGGGTGTAGTAGCTCATGGGTGTAGTAATGTGTTCCTGTTGCTCGCGGGTGTAGTAATGTGTTCCTGTAGCTCGCAGGTGTAGTAATGTGTTCCTGTAGTTTGCGCGTGTAGTAATGTGTTCCTGTAGCTCATGGGTGTAGTAATGTGTTCTCGTGGTTGCTCTCAGGGTGTAGTAATGTGTTCCTGTTGCTCGTGGGTGTAGTAATGTGTTCTCATGGTTGCTCTCAGGGTGTAGTAATGTGTTCCTGTAGCTCGTGGGTGTAGTAATGTGTTCCTGTAGCTCATGGGTGTAGTAATGTGTTCTCGTGGTTGCTCTCAGGGTGTAGTAATATGTTCCTGTTGCTCGTGGGTGTAGTAATGTGTTCCTGTAGCTCACGGGTGTAGTAATGTGTTCCTGTTGCTCGTGGGTGTAGTAATGTGTTCTCGTGGTTGCTCTCAGGGTGTAGTAATGTGTTCCTGTAGCTCGTGGGTGTAGTAATGTGTTCCTGTAGCTCATGGGTGTAGTAATGTGTTCTTGTGGTTGCTCTCAGGGTGTAGTAATGTGTTCCTGTTGCTCGTGGGTGTAGTAATGTGTTCTCGTGGTTGCTCTCAGGGTGTAGTAATGTGTTCCTGTAGCTCGTGGGTGTAGTAATGTGTTCCTGTAGCTCATGGGTGTAGTAATGTGTTCTCGTGGTTGCTCTCAGGGTGTAGTAATATGTTCCTGTTGCTCGTGGGTGTAGTAATGTGTTCCTGTAGCTCACGGGTGTAGTAATGTGTTCCTGTTGCTCGTGGGTGTAGTAATGTGTTCTCGTGGTTGCTCTCAGGGTGTAGTTGGGACGAACATCACCATCCAGGTGTTGTGTGGGCTGATGCTGGACGCGTCTCTGGGGGAGCCGTACGACAGGTATGCAGCCGTCGCCCGCCTCATGCTCCAGACCTTCTCCCAAAAGTGCCTGGATGCCAGCTACACCAACTACGTGCGGGACATGAGGAATGCGTCCTGGAGCAGTCCTGCCTCAGGAGGTGAGTGGGGCGGTGGGCAGGGATGTGGGCAGGGGGCTGGATTGCCCATACTGTCACTGACTTCACCGTGGGTTTGTTCCTAAAATGCTTGTTTTTGTGAGCAGAATGCTGTTGGTTTAGCCGCGAACCCTGCCGGGGGGGTGAGGCCGCACCCCGCCCACGCCTGGCTCCGCCCCCTTTCCCAGCACGCCGGCGGAAAGCCCTGCTGTGTGCTGCTTGTTTATCTTCCTTTGGCCGCTTTGTGGGTGAAAAAGCCTCTCATTCCATTTGCTCGCCCTCCTGCGGTTACTGCAGTGGCCTCTCTCTCCTCCTGCTTGGATCACAGGAAGTGGTGGGCCTGGGGGTCTGGCTATCCCAGCATGCACCTGGAATGGGGATGGCTTTGACTTTGAAGGGGGTTTTATCGGCTTATCGCAAAAGGGTTTTAATGGGCGCGAAAATTTGTCTAATGGAACTTGACTCCTTAAATCCGTTTTTGGGAACTGTGCATCTGAAACACTTTCAGGTGCTCGCAAACTTTAGAAACTCCTTCAGGTTCCTGAGACTTGTCAAGAAAACGGTATGTACAATTGTACCAATATGTACAATCTTATGAAAAAGGTTTCTGCCCTTAAATATTTGTGAAAATAGATGCTGTTTTTAAGTTAGTTGTAATATTCCTGCAGATTACTGCCAACTAAAGTATAAATGCTGTGATCATTTGACCCAGACCTGTCCTGTTTTTATCCCCGGATCTTACAGCCCAGGCCCTGTTGGCCCTTCATATAAAACGCTGATGACAGGAGGCTGGTCCCGAGGCCTGGAGCCTAGCGCCTCCTGCTGACTGCTCTGCTCTGTGTCCCTGTTCCTGCAGGACGGCAGTGGGTTTACCAGACCTGCACGGAGTTTGGGTTCTACCAGAGCACCGACTCGCCCAACCAGCCTTTCAGCGGCTTCCCCCTGCCGTAAGCAGCCCGTACTGCACTCACCTTTCACTTCCTGTCTGCGCACTTGGTCACCCGTGCCACTTCCTGTCTGAACTGTCTAGGTTTCTCTGACATTTGTGTTCAGCCCTAGAGGACGCCTGTTCCCAAGGTGATGGGTGCCAACTGGTTTATGATAGGTGTGGTAGCTTATTGCTCTTTTTTTATGAAAACTGCTGTAAGTCAAGCCAAAAAAAAGTAATGTTGACAGGAAGAGTGTTGATCTTGTGTGGTTCTTGAGTTGCTTGGCCTTGTGGGGCTTCACACGGTACCTTACCCCCCCCCCAGGTACCATGTGAAGCAGTGTGGGGATGTGTTCGACCCCTCCCTGACCGCGGACGCCATCGCCAGCGCCGTTCAGGAGACCAATGAGCAGTACGGCGGCTACGACATCCACACCAGCCGAATCGTCTTCCCCAATGGCTCCATCGACCCCTGGCATGCCCTGAGCGTCACCAGGGACATCAGCGATGACCTGCCCGCCGTCTTCATCCAGGGTGAGGGCATAGTCTTCCTCTCCCCTGCGGTACCTGTGCACTCTGTACACGGTTCTCCTCTCCTTCACCCTGACTCCTCCCCCGAGTCCTCACCATTTCTGCTGCAGGTTTACACTGTTGTTCTTGCTGTGGTTGGGTATAGAGGGTCACGCCTCATGTCACATACCTGGGATAGAGGGAGTTTAGAGGGTCACGTACCTGGGTTAGAGGGAGTGTTGAGGGTCATGTACCTGGGTTAGAGGGAGTTTTGAGGGTCAAATACATGGGTTAGAGGGAGTTTAGAGGGTCATGTACCTGGGTTAGAGGGAGTTTTGAGGGTCACGTACCTGGGTTAGAGGGAGTGTTGAGGGTCATGTACCTGGGTTAGAGGGAGTGTTGAGGGTCATGTACCTGGGTTAGAGGGAGTTTTGAGGGTCAAATACATGGGTTAGAGGGAGTTTAGAGGGTCATGTACCTGGGTTAGAGGGAGTGTTGAGGGTCATGTACCTGGGTTAGAGGGAGTTTTGAGGGTCACATACATGGGTTAGAGGGAGTTTAGAGGATCATGTACCTGGGTTAGAGGGAGTTTAGAGGGTTGTACCTGGGTTAGATTCAGTTTAGAGGGTCACACGCCTTGGTTAGAAGGAGTTTTCCACTGAAGCCTGTAGTGAGCCTTGTTTCAGTCCCAGATTAGTCCAGGCACAGCTTGAATCCTTGGGCCCCTGAGTTTTGCAGTGACCTTCCCCAGATCACACGGAGGTTCAAACTGTTTGAGTCTTCAAGTCCAGACTCAAGTCTCCTCGTTAGCCTCTTGCTCAATGTCCTCAGAGTCCAAGCTGAACCCTACCTGAGCTGTTGCTTTTGAACTCTGGCCTGAAAGGACTGAAGGTGTGCATTGTGAAGGTGTGTGACGGCTCTTGTGTAACTCGTGGCTGGTTTAGAGAAAGAGAGCTGATTGATTGATCGGTGCACACCTGTTCTCTCTCTCTCTCTCAGGCACCGCCCACTGTGCAAACATGTACCCGGCGCGGGGGCAGGATCTCCCCCAGCTCAGCCTGGCCCGGGACCACGTGTACCTGCTACTGCAGAAGTGGCTGAAGCAGTGACATCTTCCTAAAGACCCCCCCCCCCCCCCCCCCCCCCCACAGCCCGAGCCCAGATCACTATGGCCTTTAAGTTCCTGTGGCCTAAAGCACTTTAATGTCTCTCGCTGCAATGCTCGTTTTGTAAATCTCTAAATAAATGTATTGAGGTACGATATTTTCTCTCTGTGAGTTTGTGTTATGCCAGCACTGCCTCCTTCTGCTGAAAAGGCTTTGTTTTATTTGTCTGATTCTGCAACAGATGGTTTGAGCAAAAGTGTCTGTAATTCACTGAAAGGTTTCCGAATAGGGAACTGCACGCAAGTGTCCATTTACAAATGGGCTCTGATCGAGTGTGCACTAGCAGGGCTCTGATTGAGTGTGCACTAGCAGTGCTTAGAGTGCGCACTAGCCGGGCTCTGATCGAGTGCGCACTAGCAGGGCTCTGATTGAGTGTGCACTAGCAGGGCTCTGATTGAGTGTGCACTAGCAGGGCTCTGATTGAGTGCGCACTAGTAGGGCTCTGATTGAGTGCGCACTAGCAGGGCTCTAATCGAGTGCGCACTAGCAGGGCTCTGGTCGAGTGTGCACTAGCAGGGCTCTGATCGAGTGTGCACTAGCAGGGCTCTGATCGAGTGCACACTAGCAGGCCTCTGATTGAGTGCGCACTAGCAGGACTGATCGAGTGCACACTAGCAGGGCTCTGATCGAGTTCACACTAGCAGGGCTCTGGTCGAGTGCACACTAGCAGGGCTCTTGTCGAGTGTGCACTAGCAGGGCTCTGGTCGAGTGTGCACTAGCAGGGCTCTGGTCGAGTGTGCATTAGCAGGGCTCTGGTCGAGTGTGCACTAGCAGGGCTCTGATTGAGTGTGCACTAGCAGGGCTCTGATTGAGTGTGCACTAGCAGGGCTCTGATTGAGTGCGCACTAGCAGGGCTCTGATCGAGTGTGCACTAGCAGGGCTCTGAGTGCGCACTAGCAGGGCTCTGATCGAGTGTGCACTAGCAGGGCTCTGAGTGTGCACTAGCAGGGCTCTGGTCGAGTGTGCATTAGCAGGGCTCTGGTCGAGTGTGCACTAGCAGGGCTCTGATTGAGTGTGCACTAGGAGGGCTCTGATTGAGTGTGCACTAGCAGGGCTCTGATTGAGTGCGCACTAGCAGGGCTCTGATCGAGTGTGCACTAGCAGGGCTCTGAGTGCGCACTAGCAGGGCTCTGATCGAGTGTGCACTAGCAGGGCTCTGAGTGCGCACTAGCAGTGCTCTGATCGAGTGCGCACTAGCAGTGCTCTGATCGAGTGTGCACTAGCAGGGCTCTGATTGAGTGTGCACTAGCAGTGCTCTGATCGAGTGCGCACTAGCAGGCCTCTGATCGAGTGTGCACTAGCAGGGCTCTGAGTGCGCACTAGTAGGGCTCTGATTGAGTGCGCACTAGCAGGGCTCTAATTGAGTGCGCACTAGCAGGGCTCTGAGTGAGTGCGCACTAGCAGGGCTCTGGTCGAGTGTGCACTAGCAGGGCTCTGGTCGAGTGTGCACTAGCAGGGCTCTGATCGAGTGCGCACTAGCAGGACTGATCGAGTGCACACTAGCAGGGCTCTGATCGAGTTCACACTAGCAGGGCTCTGGTCGAGTGCACACTAGCAGGGCTCTTGTCGAGTGTGCACTAGCAGGGCTCTGGTCGAGTGTGCACTAGCAGGGCTCTGGTCGAGTGTGCACTAGCAGGGCTCTGGTCGAGTGTGCATTAGCAGGGCTCTGGTCGAGTGTGCACTAGCAGGGCTCTGAGTGCGCACTAGCAGTGCTGTGATCGAGTGCACACTAGCAGGCCTCTGATTGAGTGCGCACTAGCAGTGCTGTGATCGAGTGCACACTAGCAGGCCTCTGATTGAGTGCGCACTAGCAGGACTGATCGAGTGCACACTAGCAGGGCTCTGATCGAGTGCACACTAGCAGGGCTCTGATCGAGTGCACACTAGCAGGGCTCTGATTGAGTGCGCACTAGCAGTGCTCTGATCGAGTGTGCACTAGCAGGGCTCTGATTGAGTGCGCACTAGCAGTGCTCTGATCGAGTGTGCACTAGCAGGGCTCTGATTGAGTGTGCACTAGCAGGGCTCTGATTGAGTGCGCACTAGCAGTGCTCTGATCGAGTGTGCACTAGCAGGGCTCTGATTGAGTGTGCACTAGCAGGGCTCTGATTGAGTGCGCACTAGCAGGACTCTGAGTGCGCACTAGCAGTGCTCTGATCGAGTGCGCACTAGCAGTGCTCTGATCGAGTGTGCACTAGCAGGGCTCTGATTGAGTGTGCACTAGCAGTGCTCGGAGTGCGCACTAGCCGGGCTCTGATTATGAGTGTGCACTAGCAGGGCTCTGATTGAGTGCGCACTAGCAGTGCTCTGATTGAGTGTGCACTAGCAGGGCTCTGAGTGTGCACTAGCAGTGCTCTGAGTGTGCACTAGCAGGGCTGTTATTGGAGGAACCTGTTTAACTGCTGATTGCTCCAGACGCAGAAGGAAAAGCCAGGCTGACATTATGGATATTTACTACTTAGAAGTAGTAATGGTTTACATTACAGAGCTGCAGTGGAAGTGTACTCGAGGACAAATACATAACTCAGTAACTTGTGGGAGTTTCTGGTTGGATATTGTGTTTTTGTCACAGTAGTTCTATAAAAATTGCAAAAGAACTAAGAAAAACAAAACTGAGTGTCCTGTCTCGTATTTCACCATGGTGACCATCGTATTGCGGAGGTGTCATTTCCTGTTTACTGTGGGAAATTACAGCTTGTTGCGGCCAGTTCCACCTTGAGCTCAGTTAAACTTCGATATGAGAGGGCGGAGTTCCGCAGAGCCCCTCCCATACATACGCGCTGGCGGTATAAAGGGCGCTACGGCACGCTCGGAAAGCGGCTTCGAGAAACGCAGTTTTTTGGAAGGCGGCGGTAAGACGCGGCTCCTGCTTACGATTAAAGGAGGTGGCTTTGGAGAGCAAAACATTACCTCTGAATTTGTAAGGTAAGTCCTCCCCTCACTGATAGCTTCAAATCGCACTCGTGTGTATGCACTAATCTTTCTGTGAAGGAAACAGTGTCCAGGCTGAGTATCTCCCCTTTTCCGGAGGTAAACGTGTTTACCAGTGGTAACAGGCTGTTTGTCTTGTTTTAGCAATATCTGGTTCGCTACAATAACCTGTTAGAAATATATGCGTACCTTATGATCTTACGCAAGCAACGCATTTGCAGTTATTACGCTTACTTGAATATTTGTATATCCAAGCGGGTTTTGTAAAGTTGTAATTTGTTACACAGCATTAAGATTTTTCCCAGCTTGCTGACTTTGGTGACTGCGGGTTCAAGTAGCCTTAGTTTCTCGTTGACTACATTAAATATAATTTACTACATTAATATAATTTACTACCTATATGTGTTTTGTCTTTAAAATGAAACTTCCGCTGGCTATAAGGCTGATTTTTGGTTGTGTTAAAACGAACATTTCGCCAAGCAAGATCATTTTACAATAGTAGTGCAACTGAAATTTGTACACCATGAACTTGGTCCTGCAGTTCTGAATACCCGACTTATCAGCACGGCAGTCTCTGTATTAGTCACTGCTGCAAATTTTCTCTTCGCTTGCCTAACTACCCTAATTTACGCCTCTGGAAGCCCAATTTTGGCGAACTCTGTCTTGAAGGGTGGGACAACCAAACAGTGAATCATGATGTTGTTGCCCTGAGTTTCTGGAACGTCGCATTTGTGGTCAGCATTTTAGACGGTCATTCTGGTGTGGTTGTGGGGCGCCGGACAGAAAGCTAGCAATCTAAATATAACTCTATGCGCGGCCTTACAGTAATGGTACTGTGCAACACGCGTTTCCGTTAGAGGAAAGCAGACAGTGGCTGTATCAGCCCCAGGCCACTGCGCGCTGATGAGGCGCCCTCGGAGTAGTAAAGACTCGCTGTGGGTTGGGAGGATAGCTTGTAAAACACTGCTCACATTAAAGATCAGCCCATTACCGCAGCTCACTTCACGGGAAGTGAAGTGCGTTTCTGGATGGTATTCAAAATGCAACCATGGAAACCCTGGAAGTTGTAACGGATAAGCCTGTACCTTAAGTGTCTGTAGATCGCCTGTATTGGACTAACTGTGTCTTCTACTGATAACACCATGTAAAGTAGATGTCTTTTTTATTGATTACATTTTAATTTGGTGAAGTAAAGTGCTGCTCACACACTCTGCATGCTGGTCTGCTGTATGTGAAGCTAAGAACAGTTTGCATCTGGAGCGCTTCCCGTGGCAGCGTAGTGTTTTAATTAGGAGCTTAATTACATTTACTTGCGAGCTTTGTTTCCAAACGCGTTCCCGTCTTTGGGGACGGCGTCCTCGGGAGGAATGTCTCGCGCACTCAACAATGATCCGGAACGGCGAGGTGAAGCCGGGGAGCGGCTCGAGCGCCGCCGCTCTTTAGAGTGCGGTTATGCGATCTGTGTTGTGACCTGTAGTCATTGTTTACATTACGCTACTCTCTTGGCAGAGGCTCTAACACACAGCGAAGAATAGCAGTGTAGAATATCAGTGCTGCTTCGAGGAGACTCCTCTTCTCCACAGTCTTCCTGCTGTCTGAATCCGTGGTAACCAACCCTGCTCCCGGAGATCTACCATCCTTTAGGGTTTCATATCAACCGCAATTTGGCACACCTGATTCTACGAATTAGCATCTCAATGAGAGCTCTCGGTATGCAGTGAAGTGTGCTTTGTTAGAGTTGGAGTGAAAACCTACAGGTAGATCTCCAGGAATAGGGTTGGTTACCACTAGTCTGAATATATGGATGTCTGAATGTGAGCTGTTATGATGTTTGCGTGTTTAGGCTACAATAGGATGAGGGGACAGAACAGCCCCCTGGTTCTGCTTCATCCCCAGCTGGGTGTTTATTTGTAATGGCTGGGTTTGTGCTGGGTGTTTATTTGTATCGGTTGTGGTTTTGCGTTGGGTGTTTATTTGTAACTGTTGGGTTTGTGCTGGGTGTGTGATTGTGCTGGGTGTTTATTTAACTGTTGGGATTGTGCTGGGTGTGTATTTGTAATGGCTGGGATTGTGCTGGGTGTGTATTTGTAACAGTGCTGGGTTTGTGCTCATCTCCTGCAGGTGTACAGGTGTCACAATGGGCTGCCCTTCCCTGCTCTGTTTGAGTGTGGTGCTGGCCCTGTTCCTGCGGGGGGCGCTGTCCCTGGCTCCGACCTACGGGGAGCGGGGCTCGGACCTGGGCATGCAGGTGTTTGGGGAGGTGGCGCGGGTGCGGCCGCAGGAGAACGTGGTGCTCTCTCCCCATGGCGTGGCCAGCATCCTCGGCATGCTGCTCCCCGGGGCCGATGGAGACACGCGGCAGCAGATACTCACCGCGCTCCGCTACAAGAAGAACGGTAACCTACGGGGGGGGGGGGTCAGTCTTGTGCCTTTCCCACTTTCCTTAGTGCCCACTAACACTCCGTGACCACATTCTGCCTTAATCCAGCTGCCCACACCACTGATCCACTCCCACAACTTGTCTTGCCTCCCAGTGTTTCATCTGGTTTCACTGAAATCCTAAACTGGCCGATGTGTGGTTTGTAGTGAGTTTGGTGTCCTGTGTCCAAATGTTTTCAGTTGAGATGAGATTTGCGGTGAGCTTCCTGCTGCATGGTGAGCCTTACCGCCTCAGGTTTCTGTTTACAGGTCCTTATAAAATGCTGAAGAGACTGCATAAGACCCTCACCACCAAGTCCAACCAGGACATGCTGACCATCGCCAACGGCCTGTTCACCCAGCAGAGGGCGCCACTGGAGGAGGCCTTCCTGTCCTCTAATAGAGCCAACTTCCAGTGTGACAGCAGGGAGCTGGACTTCTCCCACACAGCCGCAGCTGCAGCCGCCATTAACGACTGGGTCAAGAACCGAACCAACGGTGAGCCCCCCTGTCCTGCTGCAGAGAGTCTGTGTCGGGGCGCAGTGTTTGGGTGCAGTGTCGGTGTTTGGGAGCAGTGTCGATGTTGGGGCACAGTGTTTGGGTGCAGTGTCGGTGTTGGGGTGCAGTGTCAGTGTTTGGGTGCAATGTTGGGGTGCAGTGTCGGTGTTTGGGTATAGTGTTGGGGTGCAGTGTCGGTGTTAGGGTGCAGTGTTTGGGTGCAGTGTCGATGTTGGGGTGCAGTCTTGGTGTTTGGGTGCAGTGTTGAGTCCGTTGCCCTGTGGCTCTACAGGAATGATCCCCAGTGTGGTTCAGCCGGACATGCTGGACCCAGTCTTCACCCGATTGGTCGCCGTCAACACCATCTTCTTCAAGGGCCAGTGGCAGTCCCGCTTCCTGCCCGAAAATACCAAGATGAGGAACTTCAACGCAGCCGATGGAGTCGTTTACAAGGTCCCTATGATGTCACAACTGTCTGTCTTCAACATCGGTGAGTGACCGTACTGGGCTGCTTCATGCGGTTTGTTACGGATTAAAGAAAGTGAGGAGTGTGTGTGTGTGTGTGTGTGTGTGTGTGTGTGTGTGTGTGTGTGCACGCGTGTCTGTGTGTGTGTGTGTGCGCGCAGGTTTACTGCAGTTAGGATGTTTTGGGAGCAGGTACTCCACGTGTCTGAGTTTAACCTTTGCCCTTTGACCCGATGGCATTTCTCTCTCAGGCCACGCCAGCACCCCGCAGGGGCTGAAGTACAAGGTCATTGAGCTGCCGTATCATGGCAACAGCATCAGCATGCTGATCGCCCTGCCGTCTGAGGACAACACTGCCGTGTCCTCCCTCCTCCCCCACATCAACACTTCCACTGTGCAGAGCTGGACCAAACTGCTGACCCAGAGGAAAGTGCGCCTGCTCATGCCCAAGTAAGACGTTCGCTCGCTCACTCTCCCTCTCTCTCTCTCTCTCTCTCTTTCTCTCTCTCTCTTTCTCTCTAGCCCCTCTCCCTTGTGCATAGACTTGTGTTCCATTGAGCTGTAGAAAGGTGGGCATCATGCAGCTAAGGAGTATCCTTGGTCTTGAAGGCCTGTATGGTTGTGTGTTGGTTTCTGTGTTCTGTCTGTGGTGTGGTCGGTCCTCGTCATACTGCAGTCCTGAGAAGCTGCGGCGCTTGAAAAGGTTGTTCGGTTGGTGATCCCTCCCCCGCTGGTGTGCTTGTGTTGCTGGGCATTGTGAAAGCACTGAAATCCGAGCTGGGCTGTGTGTGTGCCAGCTTGTGTTCCTCCCCCATGTCTAATTACAGCTGTATCTGAGTTGGGCTCTCGTTCTTAAAAGCGGATTTGATTTCTGTCCTTGAACGTCTTGTTGAAGTAGTTTCTGGGAAGCTGTCGGCTGTGTCTGACCTCCCCTCTGAGATCCTCCTCCTGCAGGGATCTGGTTTCTGAGCTACAGACTCTCCTCCCCAGGTTCTCTGCCGAGGCGGAGGTGGATCTGCAGACCCCCCTGACCGCGCTGGGAGTTACCGACATGTTCAGCCAGAGCAAAGCCAACTTCAAATACCTCAGTGAGTGACTTTCCTCATGGACGTTTGCCATTTAAACTCCACCACAGCTTCAATAAATCTCACAGGAGTCTCTCCAGGGTCCAAACGGAATGGTCTGTTTACTGCAATTCAGATTGAAAGCCTATGACTCAGGCTTTGCTGATTGGTGTGAAGGGTGAATCATCTGAGTTCTCTTCCTGGGTGTGATTTAAACAAACTTGCTTGCGAAAACATTTCAAATGACTCGAGACAGCCCCCTAGGAATTGCACTGCAGTGTACTGCGTTTGTAATGTGATGCAGTGTAAATGTCGTCATGCCTGTTGGCCTGTTGGGAGGTGGCTGTAATAAGGATCACCTGTCTGGGTTCCAGGTTCAGAGCCGCTGTACGTGTCCAAAGCGCTGCAGAAAGCAAAAATCCAGGTGAATGAAGACGGAACAAAAGCCTCGGCCGCAACAAGTAAGAAATTCCTGGATGTGTGGAGTGGAACATTACAAAACCCTGACGACTCATGGGGGAGGGTGGGTCACATGATGCACTGGAGGTTGACGGTGGATAGCGGGTGCAGTTAATGGGCTGATTTAAACTGGCTTTTACTCCCTGGGGTACTGCGCTGCATGTGTGCAACGCCGGGTACTGCGCTGCATGTGTGCAACGCCGGGTACTGCGCTGCATGTGTGCAACGCCGGGTACTGCGCTGCATGTGTGCAACGCCGGGTACTGCGCTGCATGTGTGCAACGCCGGGTACTGCGCTGCATGTGTGCAATACGCGTTACTGATTGCAGACCTGAAGCAAGTAAAGGGAGTCTCTCTTTGTCTGTCTCTCTCTCTCACTCTCTCTCCTCCCCCCTTCCCCCAGCTGCAATTCTGCTGGCGAGGTCATCCCCTCCCTGGGTCATCGTAGACCGGCCCTTCATCTTTCTCATCAGACACAACCTCACAGGTACTGAACTGTGTGTGTGTGTGTTTTCAGGGTTGGTCAGTTCAGTGTGGAAAATTAACTGAAATTCCATTTATTAATTTAAAATGTATTTGACCTGTTTTTGTATTTAGTTCTCCAATTGAGTTTGTGGATTTGACTCCAGGCTCAGATGTGAGAATGTGGCACATTTCCTTGTCTGCTGGGTAACTCTTCCTTTACCTGGTTCTTCAGGTACCGTCCTCTTCATGGGTCAAATCAACAAGCCCTGAGCCTCAGATCACAAGCAGGAAGCAGGACTGTGCATTTCTCTCCGTATCGAGGGACATGGACTTCGTGTGATGCTCTGATTTTTAAAATGCACGTGATGCTCTGATTTTAACACGTACATTTTCTTTCAATTTTTCTAATGCTGAATTGTTTTAAGGCGGAAATTATGTTTTCTGTTGGTCGAGGTAGCCTTTGCGTTATTGTGAAATGTCTTGAGATATTTTAAACATTTGTGTAGAATGTTTGTCCAAGGCATTAAAAGTTTTTAAGTTCTTAAACACTTGGTGATGTTATTGTGATGTCATAGTGACTCCTGGAGAATGTGATCCGATGATGCTGCTGCCGTTAGGCCAGCTGAATTCTTTAGCACAAGGACTCCATTCCAAAGTCTCTTCAGTGGAGAAGTGAGTTCCATTGCAGGGTGTTGGTGGGAACATTTCTGAAATTTCCAGAAAGAAGCCTGTGCTGTGCTTTACTGCCTGCATGGGGTCAGCAGGTCTCTCGTTCGCTGGGGCTGGAGTTATTTACAGTCATGGAATCAAACATAATTCCTCCAGCTGTGTGATGCTCTGGAGTACCTGAGTCCGTTCATGTGTTCATACGCAGTACGCACGTGCCTGAGTCCGTTCATGCGTTCATACGCAGTGCGCACGTGCCTGAGTCCATTCATGCGTTCATACAGTCTGCAGTCTGAACACTGCGCTCAGTCTGCAGTCTGAACACTGCGCTCAGTCTGCAGTCTGAACACTGCCCTTTGTCTGCAGTCTGAACACTGCCGTCTGTCTTTTGTACTGATGCAGCAGGGCCTTCTGTTCTTGTGTACTAAATGCTGTTGACATTTGTCTTCATCCGTCTTGGGACATAAACGCCCCTTTTTCAGTGTTGAGCGTGCACAGCCGTCCTGCTCTAGGGGGACTGTATTGAGGCAAAATTGTATGTCAGGGCTGGAGATTTTACCTCAGTTTCCCTCGTTGTTCTAGTGTACACAATGTTTAATAAAGTAATTAGTAAATTGAAGTTTAAAATTCTTCTTTTTTTTTTTTTCCTGTCCATCCGGTCTTCAGCGTACCTAAACTCACATGTCAGGCCACTTCCTATCTTCCTATTCACCAGGTGAATTGCACAAGTTTCACCGAACTTGCGAAAGTGGTGAGTAATTGGCGTTAGAGATGTGTAATCCTTCATTCCACATGGTGAGAATTGGTGTTAGAATGAGATGTGTAATCCTTCATTTCACATGGTGAGTAATTGGGGTTAGAATGAGAGATGTGTAATCCTTCATTTCACATGGTGAGTAATTGGGGTTAGAGTGAGAGATGTGTAATCCTTCATTTCACATGGTGAGTAATTGGGGTTAGAGTGAGAGATGTGTAATCCTTCAGTCACACTGCATGGTACGGCCCTTTAGTGATAACTGTGCACTGCAATCAGACCTCTCCGTTCCGCCTGCCGGGGCCTGCTGATTGGCCAGTCTCTGGGCTCCCGGCACCCTCTGGGGCTCCACTCTTCTGTCCTTGTCCCCCAATGGACGAACAACCTTCTACATTCACAAAAGCCACCTTTTCAGTCCACACCTCAGTGTTTCTATAGGGGGAAAACACTTTTCTCTCCATCTGCAGAAATTGTGTTATGTACCTCAATGTCAGGACTGATTTGATTGGGAATTTGTCTCATGATAAATATGGCATAAGTTGTTTCAGCATCCATCAAATGCTAAAATTGTAAAAGCAGCATAGAAGATTTACAGATCCCTATAGGAAATGATCAACCATTACACTTCATATAAAAAAATAAAAAAAAGTTTGGAATATTAACTATGCTATGGAATTAGGCAATTTCAGACTTGAGAATAATTCCAACTTTTAAACAAAAATAAGCATACAAAGCAATGGAACAAAATAAGTGATTAATAGAGACATAAAGAATAATGAGAAAAAGAAGAGACTAGGGTTGTACACACAGAAAATAAATTATAAAAACCTTGAGAGAACAACATATATCGGTCTTTTTTTTTTAGTTCATATCATCCATATGTTTTAGCTTTGTACTGAAAATATAGGTTTCTTGTTTGGAAATTTAAATTTATGAATATAAAACTTAGTCATAGTATTATAAAGTTCAATCTATTTTTTTTTTTCAAATCTGTATTGTATTTATGGACACCAAAAACAATATGTTCCTACGAAAGAGCAAAATAATAGTGAATATGGTCAACAATGAAACGACAATAATCCTTCAGTAGTATTATTGAATAGGGGAAGTTCCAAAATAAGTGTATTACTGTTTCTGGTGATGAGTCACAGAAAAAGCAATTAACATTCAGGTCAACTAACTGGGTAGAATTTATGAATTATCTTATGACTTTTCTTATCAAGCAGCAAAAATTCTCCACAGTCTGATTATAACACACAACGTGTGGAAGAGAACATTTCTTTTTGGCTGGACCACAACAGCAGGGCCAGCCCTACAAACGCGAATGTCTGTGACTGAGTCACTGAGTGATGAAGTTACAACATTGGTCGGCCGAGTTATGAAGTTACACCATTGGTCGGCCGAAGAGATCCAGCCATATACAAGGTTTTGACCTGGTCTTTTTTAAATTAATGTTGTTTTGTGCAGGAAGGTTAGAGAAACATGTTTTTGGCTGGACCGCAACAGCGGGGCCAGCCCTACAAACGCGAGTGTCTGTGACTGAGTGAGTGATGAAGTTACACTATTGGTCGGCCGGATCACGTGTTAGGTCCAGTCATATACTAGGTTTTGACCTGGTCTTGTTTCTAAAGATGGAAGAGAAGGTACATTATGCACATAAAGTTTGTGTGTGTTTTTAAATAGCCTAGCAAAAGAAATTATGCAAACCCGGAAAGTAAATTGGGCCACCTCACAAGTAAATTGCCATCTGTTGAAGAGTTGACTCACAAGTAAAATGTGCTTTTAAAACCTATAATATAAGAATAGTGTTTTTGCACAGACTTTTTCTGTTAATCCACATGAAATATTTGTGCGGGTGAAAATTATTTTTATATATTAATGACCAAGGTGATAATGCCTGTCTATGATATTCAAAAGAATGACTACAATGCGAAATGTAAAATTACGAATTGGACGGCCAACAGAAACAACAATTCACCACTAGAGACCAGTGTTTCTCTTCCACTCCGTGTTGCTAAAATTGCGATTTGCACAATTAGCAATTTACTGAAAGAATTCAGTTTTAAACGGGATTAAAACATCTCGCGCAATAAAGTTAGGTGACTTTGGCTAAAATGTAAAGGCGGATCTTTAGCATACACTACGGTAGCTACAGTCACATTATTATTGCACTTCCCTGGTGCTTCCCAAACCGTCAGCTGACTTGTTTGCTCTACGGAGGGGAAAACGGAGCGCCATGGCGGCGGAGATCCACTCGAGGCCACAGAGCTCTAGACCGGTCCTTTTAAACAAGATCGAAGGGCACCAGGATGCAGTCAATGCCGCGATTCTGATTCCTAAGGAGGACGGTGTTATCACAGTCAGTGAGGACAGGTTAGCCTCTCGGCTCTATCTCACTGACGCAGACGACCCGTGGATATTTCTCTCTTACTCTGTGACGAGAGAAATTAATTCGCTAACTGCTTTCATTTCATTTCCAGCTCCATAACCGTTATTAAAATTATTATAATATCCGTTCGAAATTTCGGCAGCGTTTGGTAGTCTAACGGGCTGGCTAGATGGCTAACGTTAGCAACCTAACACTGGCAAAACAATAGCAAGTTCCGATGTGTGTAGTTGCGTTTGTAGTGTGCTAATCTGCTCTCACTAAGGTGTCGGGCGCTAGTCCAGGATTTCATACGGTAATTTACCGTACATACACACGGATACAACTAGCAGCTGCGGCTAACGCAAAGAAACAGACTGCTTGTAAGTTAGTTTCTGACTGGTCTATGTGAACATTACAGTTAGTTATACCAAGTATTAGCTCGCTAGTATTGGCTCTTGACAGCTAGATCTAAGCTTAGCAAGCTAGATCTCTAGCTAATGTAAGGGTGACAGCTTGGGGTGTAGACTAAGTAGCTTGTCTATCTGGCTAGCTAGCGATGTTGTGCTAATATGCGATATTGTTTTGGTCGATAGCTAGTTTGCTCAAAGCTGGGATAATAGGTAGTATTTGATTGTATAGCTAGCTTTAGGTCAGAAAGCTACTTCTACATCAGATGACTAAAGTTATCATTCGCTGGACATTCGTCATGTTTTAGTTAGACTGTAGAGTTCATTCGTTAGCTATCATAACTAGAAACATTTTGACAACTACAGTTAATGTTCTGAGGATAACACGTTAGGTAACGCTCGCCGACAATATAGGCTATGTGTTGAAGTAAGTGCTTTGTTGGAATCAGTTTGTTTAAAAAAAATGGAATTTGAGATGTTTTTTAGTTTTCTTTTAACTGTTTAATTAACTTTCGCTGCCTGTAGGTTGAAGGATGGTGTACCGCTTTAAGCTTTAATGTGTGTGAATCTAACATCTCCCGTGTAACGCAGAACAATCCGAGTATGGCTGAAGCGAGACAGCGGGCAGTATTGGCCCAGCATCTATCACACCGTGTCCTGTAAGTATGGCCTAGATCTGGGTTTCCACACTAGTCTTTCCTCTTGTTTGCTCTGTGCATCTTGTCCTCTGTGATGGGCCGTAGTATTGGTAGGGTTCATGTGGCGGTTTTAACGTGCTTTACTTGGGATGGGTCTCATTTTCAGACTCATTCCGCAGTGTTTGTCCACGTTAGATGTTACGTTTTTATGACGGCATGTGTGCGTGATACTTTAACGCTGACTTGATGTGTATCACTGCTTCTGTATGAATATGTTTATTTAACAGTTTGTTGTGTATTTTAAGCGCCGTGCTCCTGCCTGTCCTATCACCATGAGAGTAAGCGCGTCTTCGTGGGCCAGGACAACGGCGCTGTTGTGGTGAGTTATGGGGGTTGGGGCCTTAGTGCTTCTGTCCTTTTGCTTGTGCAAGGTAACTTTGGTCTGGAGTAACATGGCTTGTGTTCCCCACATGCACTTGATTTACAGTGCATAGAGCCCGGCGTTCAGGGCTTGGGTGTGTTCTGCCGTGTTCAGATGTGTTATACCAGGCCTGCTCCAGCAGCTGAAGCTTTACAAAGGCTGAATGTAGTGTTTGAAAATAATGATGCTCCAATGTAAGCCAGCCTGGGCATGGCAGAGTTTGTGTATGGCCTGTAGGGTGTGAAATACCCACAGGCTCTCCTGTAGTACTGTGTGGCCTGTAGGGTGTAAAATAGTCAGTGGCTCTCCTGTAGTACTGTGTGTGGCCTGTAGGGTGTAAAATAGTCAGTGGCTCTCCTGCAGTACTGTGTGGCCTGTAGGGTGTAAAATAGTCAGTGGCTCTCCTGTAGTACTGTGTGTGGCCTATAGGGTGTAAAATAGTCAGTGGCTCTCATGTAGTACTGTGTGTGGCTTGTAGGGTGTAAAATAGTCAGTGGCTCTCCTGTAGTACTGTGTGTGGCTTGTAGGGTGTAAAATAGTCAGTGGTTCTCCTGTAGTACTGTGTGTGGCCTGTAGGGTCTCTCTGGAGTAATGCTGGCTGTTGGCTTTTTGCGTTGTCTGTAAATCAGCTGGTCAGATCTGTACAAATGTTTTAATATCATCCCTCCTCCTGTTCTCCTGGGGCCTAAACTTTTGGGTCAGTTGTGGCCGCCCCATTGGCCTGCGTTCTGTTCTGCACTGCCCCGTAGAGCACGGGTACAGCGTGCGGTGAAACAGGCAGTGTGAGGGGCAGCCCATTGCTGTGCTGTTTACGGCTGCAGACTGGCTGGATCGGTCTCTTAATGAGAAACACCTGGGGCCTCGCTTTGAATAGGGAAATGTGCCATCTCTCACAACATTGTGCTCTTTCTCTCTTTACAGGAATTCCACATTTCTGAAGATTTCAACAAAATGAACCATGTGAAAACATATCCAGGTGAGAAGGGGGAACTGAATCTGAAAGTAAGACTCAAAGTGAATGTATAAGTCTTGAGACTAAGAGTGTGTGCGCATGTGCGTGTGTGTCTGTGCATTTGTGTGTTTTCAGCCCATCAGAACCGCGTGTCGGACATCATCTTCTGCCCTGAGAGCGAGTGGGTGGTGAGCACAGGCCATGATAAGTGTGTGAGCTGGATGTGCACACACAGTGGGGCCATGCTGGGACGCCATTACTTCACCTCCTGGGCCTCCTGCCTGCAGTATCCTTCAACTCTGCCTCACACACCTAACTGCCCTCTTGTAACACCTCACACACCCTAACACACTTAACATACCTCACACACTAACACACCTAACACACATAACATACCTCACACCCTCACACACCTGAAACACACAACATACCTCAGACCCTAACACACTTCACACACTTAGTATACCTCACACACCCAATGCACCTTAGACACCGAACATACACAGCATACCTCACACACCTCACACACCCTAACACACTTTACATACCTCACACCCTAACACACTTCGCACACTTAAGATACCTCACACATCCAATGCACCTTACACACCAAACATACACAGCATACCTCACACACCTAACACACCCAACATACACAGCATACCTCACACACCTAACACACCCTAACACCCCAAACACACATAACATACCTCACACCCTAACACACTTAACATACCTCACACCCTAACACACTTCGCACACTTAGTATACCTCACACAACCAATGCACCTTACACACCTAACATACACAGCATACCTCACACACCTAACATACGCAGCATACCTCACACACCTAGCACACCCTAACACACCCTGACACACCTAACCCGCCTCACACACCTCAGACCTAATGCACTTAACATACCTCACACACCTAATGCACCTCACACACCTCATACACCTAACACACTTTGCATACCTCACACACCTAACACACTTTGCACAGTTAGCATACCTCACACACCTCTTTGTTCCTGTGTTAGGTTTGTGTTCCTGTGTTCGCTTGGTGTTCCTGTGTTCGCTCTATGTTCCTGTGTTAGCTCTATGTTCCTGTGTTAGCTCTGTGTTTGCTCTGCGTTCCTGTGTTTGCTCTGTGTTCCTGTGTTTGCTCTGTTCCTGTGTTCGCTCGGTGTTCCTGTGTTCGCTCTGTGTTTCGGTGTTAGGTCTGTGTTCCTGTGTTCGCTCGGTGTTCCTGTGTTCGCTCTGTGTTTCAGTGTTAGCTCTGTGTTTCAGTGTTAGCTCTGTGTTCCTGTGTTCGCTCGGTGTTCTTGTGTTAGCTCTGTGTTCCTGTGTTCGCTCAGTGTTCCTGTGTTCACTGGGTGTTCCTGTGTTCGCTCAGTGTTCCTGTGTTCGCTCTGTGGTCCTGTGTTCGCTCTGTGTTTCGGTGTTAACACTGTACTTGTGTTAGTGCTGTGTTAGTACAGGTGATGCTGTGCTCCTTAACCCTGTGCTCAGGTATGATAAAGACACACAGCATGCGTTTGTGGGGGATTATGCCGGTCAGATCACCCTGCTGAAACTGGAGAGACAAACCTACTCTACCATCACTACTCTGAAAGGCCACGAAGGTGAGACATACATACTTACACACTCATACATGCACATACACACTCAAATCTACTCTACCATCACGACTCTGAAAGGCCACGAAGGTGAGACATACATACTTACACACTCATATTTACATACTTACACACTCAAACCTACTCTACCGTCACCACTTTGAAAGGCCTCGAGAGTGAGAGACATACATAATTACACACACACTCAGATACACGCACTTACCTGAGCGTGCCCAGCCCGTCCGTAAAGGAAAAGAGAAGAAGCATAGTCTCTGCTTATTGGTCTCTGATGAACCAAACCGCACCTCCTCACCATGGCAGTCTGAGACAGAGCAGGCTTCTGCTGGGCTGGAGATCGCTCATCACCACAGAGACCGCATACATTCCTGGTTCTTGTAATGGAGTTTCACCATGTGGGCAGATTTGCCCATCTTGGTGTGGTCTACTGTCTTTGACAGGGAGCTGTGAAGTGATGGGTGGGTGGAGTTTAGTTAAGTGTTTCCATGGTAATATAGGGCTGGTATTCTGACGGTGAGGATACTGCACTCCTCTACAGACCATGATTGGTCAGTGAGATGTTATTTTTAAAGAATGTGACATCATATGAAATCATTATATTTGAGGCGGCGGTGTAGCCTGTAGCTGATTGGCTGCCCTGTGGTATCAGCAGTGTAACAGTGCGGTCTCTGTGATTGAGCTTGTTCACTGCTGTGGTTCCTGCACAGTTCTCCATCGTGATTTTCATAGATTCTCAGCCTCGCTGCAGTGAGGTCATCACCCGTAATGGGTCACATGACACACCGCAGTCACCATGGCTACCTCTTCCTTCCTCTTTCGTACAGGCTGTAAATGATATTATACTTCCAATGAAAGTTTTTTTTTTCTTGACGTAGCTCTGTACTCCACAATATTAGATTTGTAATCAAACTGTTCATATGTGCTTAAAATGCAGTTTCTCCTTTTTTGAAGCGTATTTAAAAAAAATACATTTTGGTTTCAAGATGTAGAAATGACACCACTGTTTGTACATAGCCCCCCAATTCAGGGCACTGTGATGTTTGGCACAAATAGCTTCACAGGTGTTTCTGATTAGTTAGGTGTGTTTAGTTGCTTCCTTAGTGCAGGTATAAGAGCGCTTTCAGTATCTAGTCATGATTCCAGGCTTTTGATTGCCTTTGGAGTCGGGAGCAAAATCAAGAAGGCAATTTGTCTTTGTCCTAAACATTATGAAGGCAATTTTGCAGTTGCAGAAGAAGGTTTACCTGCGGGTGCTTCATGTGTCCTGTGTGCATTTGGTGTGCTGAGCGTGTTTGTGTGTTGTGTGTGCACCGTATGATGGTACTGTGTAAGTTCAGATTAAGCAGTTTGAGAACGACTGTGCTGTCTGCTTCCCTGCCCCCCCTGAGTGCCGCTCAAATTTCTGTGTCCCCCCCCAGGTAGCATCGGGGCTCTGTGCTGGGACCCTGTGCAGCGGCTGCTGTTTTCAGGGGCGTCGGACCACAGTGTGATCATGTGGGACATCGGGGGGCGGAAGGGCCGCACCCTCCTGCTCCAGGGACACCAGTAAGCATGGGCGGGGCTATTCATTAATGTGGGTGGAGCTACATATGATCATGGGCGGGGCTATTCATTAATGTGGGTGGAGCTACATATGAGCATGGGCAGGGCTATTCATTAATGTGGGTGGAGCTACATATGAGCATGGGTGGGGCTGCTCATTAATGTGGGTGGAGCTACATATGAGCATGGGTGGGGTTATGTATAAGTGTAGATATGGCTGGGTGCATGCATGGGCGGGGTATGTGTGTGTAAGCGTGTTTAAGCCTGTCTAAGTGTATGTAAGCATGTTTAAGCCTGTATAAGTGTGTGTAAGCATGTTTAATACTAAGCGTGTGTAAGCGTGTTTAAGCCTGTCTAAGTGTATGTAAGCATGTTTAATACTAAGTGTGTGTAAGCGTGTTTAAGCCTGTCTCAGTGTGTGTAAGCGTGTTTAAGCCTGTATAAGTGTGTGTAAGCGTGTTTAAGCCTGTCTGAGTGTGTGTAAGCGTGTTTAAGCCTGTCTCAGTGTGTGTAAGCGTGTTTAAGCCTGTCTCAGTGTGTGTAAGCGTGTTTAAGCCTGTCTCAGTGTGTGTAAGCGTGTTTAAGCCTGTATAAGTGTGTGTAAGCGTGTTTAAGCCTGTATAAGTGTGTGTAAGCGTGTTTAAGCCTGTATAAGTGTGTGTAAGCGTGTTTAATACTAAGTGTGTGTAAGCGTGTTTAATACTAAGTGTGTGTAAGCGTGTTTAATACTAAGTGTGTGTAAGCGTGTTTAATACTAAGTGTGTGTAAGCGTGTTTAATACTAAGTGTGTGTAAGCGTGTTTAAGCCTGTCTGAGTGTGTGTAAGCGTGTTTAAGCCTGTCTCAGTGTGTGTAAGCGTGTTTAAGCCTGTCTCAGTGTGTGTAAGCGTGTTTAAGCCTGTATAAGTGTGTGTAAGCGTGTTTAAGCCTGTATAAGTGTGTGTAAGCGTGTTTAAGCCTGTATAAGTGTGTGTAAGCGTGTTTAATACTAAGTGTGTGTAAGCGTGTTTAAGCCTGTATAAGTGTGTGTAAGCGTGTTTAAGCCTGTATAAGTGTGTGTAAGCGTGTTTAAGCCTGTCTAAGTGTGTGTAAGCGTGTTTAATACTAAGCGTGTTTAAGCGTGTTTAAGCCTGTATAAGTGTGTGTGAGCGTGTTTAAGCCTGTATAAGTGTGTGTAAGCGTGTTTAATACTAAGTGTGTGTAAGCGTGTTTAATACTAAGTGTGTGTAAGCGTGTTTAATACTAAGTGTGTGTAAGCGTGTTTAAGCCTGTCTAAGCGTGTGTAAGCGTGTTTAATACTAAGTGTGTGTAAGCGTGTTTAAGCCTGTATAAGTGTGTGTAAGCATGTTTAAGCCTGTATAAGTGTGTGTAAGCATGTTTAAGCCTGTCTAAGCGTGTGTAAGCGTGTTTAATACTAAGTGTGTGTAAGCGTGTTTAAGCCTGTCTAAGTGTGTGTAAGCGTGTTTAAGCCTGTCTAAGTGTGTGTAAGCATGTTTAAGCCTGTCTAAGTGTGTGTAAGCGTGTCTAAGTGTGTGTAAGCGTGTTTAAGCCTGTATAAGTGTGTGTAAGCATGTTTAAGCCTGTCTAAGTGTGTGTAAGCGTGTTTAAGCCTGTCTAAGTGTGTGTAAGCGTGTTTAAGCCTGTATAAGTGTGTGTAAGCATGTTTAAGCCTGTGTAAGCGTGTCTAAGCGTGTCTAAGCATGTCTAAGCGTGTTTAAGCCTGTCTAAGCGTGTGTAAGTGTATGTAAGCCTGTCTGTTCCTATCTTCAGTGAGCGTGTCCAGGCTGTGCGGTATCTGCAGTTGACGAGGCAGCTGGTCTCCTGCTCTTCAGATGGAGGGATCACCGTGTGGAACATGGACACGCCCAGAGAAGAAGTATGCACAACATAAACATGCTACATACAAACACGTCATACAAACAGGTCATACAGACATACTACATACAAACAAATCATACAAACATACTGCATACAAACATCATACAGACATGCTACAAACTCATCATACAAACATACAGACATACTACATACAAACAAATCATACAAACATACTACATACAAAGACATCATACATACATGCTACAAACACGTCATACAAACATACTACATAAAAACACATCATACAGACATGCTACAAACTCTTCATACAAACATCATACAGACATACTACATAAAAACACATCATACAGACATGCTACAAACTCTTCATACAAACACATACAGACATGTTCTCACTGCTGCTGATCCCAGCAGGGAGCTGCTCTCACTGCTGCTGATCCCAGCAGGGAGCTGCTCTCATTGCTGCTGATCCCAGCAGGGAGCTGCTCTCACTGCTGCTGATCCCAGCAGGGAGCTGCTCTCACTGTCCTGTTCTTCTTTTGTCTGGGTGGATGTGAGTCACACTTCCTCCTGCTTGTTCTGTCCATCTCCATGGTAACGTTTCTTTGAGCTCATCACTGCCCTCTGGTGTTTATGTGTGAGCTGCTCTCACTGCTGGGGCGACATAGCTCAGGAGGTAAGACCGATTGTCTGGCAATCGGAGGGTTGCCGGTTCAAACCCAGCCCTGGGCGTGTCGAAGTGTCCTTGAGCAAGACACCTAACCCCTAACTGCTCTGGCAAATGAGAGGCATCAATTGTAAAGCGCTTTGGATAAAAGCGCTATATAAATGCAGTCCATTTACCATTACCATTTGATCCCAGCAGGGCACTGCTGCTGATCCCAGCAAGGAGCTTCTCTCACTGCTGCTGATCCCAGCAGGGAGCTGCTCTCACTGCTGCTGATCCCAGCAGGGAGCTGCTCTCACTGCTGCTGATCAAAGCAGGGAGCTGCTCTCACTGCTGCTGATCCCAGCAGGGAGCTGCTCTCACTGTCCTGTTCTTCTTTTGTCTGGGTGGATGTGAGTCACACTTCCTCCTGCTTGTTCTGTCCATCTCCATGGTAACGTTTCTTTGAGCTCATCACTGCCCTCTGGTGTTTATGT